>NC_058408.1:198506-372241 GCF_002201575.2 Neomonachus schauinslandi | reverse complement strand
CGTCGGGCTAGCCGGCGGCGCAGCTGGTTCCGCTTCCTCCGCCGCGGGGAAGTGAAAGCGCGGGGAGCCGGCCGGACAGGGGCGGGCGCGCAGGTGTGCGGAGGGCGCCCCCCGGCCCGCAGGCCTCCCCCCACCCCTACCCCCGTCTGCTGCCGCGGCTCCCGTCCGCTGGGCGGGGGCCCGGGGTGAGGGGCGCGCCCGGGCCCCGGCCCCGGGTGGGGGCAGGGGGAGGCGGAGGAGGGCCGCGCGGCTCCCGCGCCCACGGCTGCGCTGCCGGCCCGGCGGTCCCCCAGCCGCACGCCCCGGGGCCGACTTCCGCCCGCGCAGCTTCCCCTCCGGGGTTTCGGGAAGTCCCCTCCCTTCCCCTCCCGAGCGCCCCATGCCTCCAGTCCTGTGCTGCAGCCACCCACCGAGCTGCTCCCCAGCTTTGCGCCCCCGGGCTCTGGGGACCCCCGGGGCCCCCGCTCTGGGGTTGGGCCGTGGCGGCAGGTGAGAACACAGTTAGCGGAGGCCCGTGGGGCGCCCGGCTCCCTCCCGGTGCTCCGCGAACGAGGGCAGATGGCCGGACTGCCTCCCACGGCGGCTTCGGACCTAACTTCAGGATCCTGGAGGTGGGAGGGCGCTGGGCTTTGTGTCGGGTTAGTGGACAGGGTAGGAAAAAGGACACTTGAGTCTGGTGAAAAGACACGAAAACTTGGGTGTCGTGGGCCTTCCCGAAACCTAGAGGTGCGCTCTTTAAGAACCTTGGCTGGATCGTGAGGTTCTGATGATGTCATCAGTAGAGTAGGAAGGTCAGAAACCCTTAAAACAGACTGTCAGGTTGGCATGATGTCATTGCAGGCCATTATAGAACGGACTGTGGTCCCCGCTGTCGGGAGTGAGGACGGGTGGGGCCTTTAAAGGGGATACAGGAGCGGTATGAGGTCAGAGCCGAGGTCAGCTGTGTGCGCGGGAGTGGAGCCGGGCTTGCTTGGGGGGAGGGCTGGTGCCGCCCGCGGGAGGGTCCTGCTCTCTTTACTTGCCTGGTGACGTCACAGGCGGGAGAGCTCAGGGTTGGCGGACCACCCCCGACCCTCCCCTCCCCTGGAAGGCCCGTGGAGAGGAGGGAGCAGAGGGGGGCCCCTTGGTTGTCTCCCTTGCTCCTCATCTCTCCCTCACTTGACCGTTACAGATGCAGTGAGTGAGGGGGGGGCCATGGCGGAGGAGCGGCCCCCCCGGCTGGTGGATTACTTCGTGATAGCTGGGCTTGCAGGGAACGGAGCCCCCATCCCTGAGGAGACATGGGTTCCCGAACCCAGTGGGCCCCTGCGCCCTCCCCGGCCAGCCGAGCCCATCACAGACGTGGCGGTCATTGCTAGGGCGCTGGGCGAGGAGGTGCCCCAGGGCTACACCTGCATCCAGTCCTCCGCGGGGGGCCACCCCTTGGAACTCAGTGCTGGGCTCCTGGGTGGAACTCAGCCCGTCATCTGCTACCGCAGGGGCCGCGACAAGCCCCCCCTCGTTGAGCTGGGGTGCGTGCCCCTCCTGTGTGGGCACCAGGGGAGGCGGGGACGGGGGGGGGGGCTGGGGTGAGGGCAGGAAGAGAGCAGGCTAGAGGCAGGGAGCAGGGGGAGGTGGTCGAGCTTAGTCACCACATGGAGTGGGTCCGGGGACTAGTGCGGCCGCTTGCTAGCTGGGGGATCTTGGGCTGGGCGTTGAGCCCCTCTGGAGAATGGGGCAAGAATACCTCTCCACAGGGTGGTTGAGAAGACTGAATAAGGCCATCTGTATGTGGGACTTGGCATGGAGTCAGTAAGTGGAAGCTTTTCCTCTTGGCATTTATGAATGAGCATGAGAGCCACGGAAGGCTTGAGAGGTTGTTACTGATCGAGAAGTAGAGCCGAGGGCAGAAGAGGAGGCACAGGATTCTGGAGGGCAGAGTCCTGCAAGAAGTGGGCCCCAGTGCCCAATGAGGCTGAGGGTGCAAGGCTGGTAGGTAGGACTCGTTGGGCAGATCTGGCAGGACTGGGGTCTTTCTCCTGAGCCCTTGACATCTGTGCCTGCTCTCCGTGTCCAGGGTCCTGTATGAGGGGAAGGAACGACCCAAGCCTGGCTTCCAAGTGCTGGACACGACGCCGTACAGCCACTCGGCCAACCTGGCCCCTCCTGGCCCTGGGCACCCCCGCACCTACCTCACTTGCCGGCGGGCAGCAGAGGGGGCAGGGCTGCATGCCCTGGGCATCACTGACCTCTGCCTGGTGCTGCCCAGCAAGGGCGAGGGCACTCCTCATACTTACTGCCGACTGCCCCGCAACCTCAACCCCGGCATGGTGAGCAGGGCCCTGGGGCCAGACGCAGAGGCCTGCACTGTGCTGCTGTGAGGGCTGGGCATGGGGCTCAGAGGGCGCCCTAGCACCAGGGCCTCTGACGTCCAGGGCGGGCCCAGAGGGGTGACTCTAGTCTTGGGGGACCAGGATTATTGGAAGGTTTTTCTTTAAAGATTTTGTTTATCTGAGAGAGAGAGAGAGAAAGCGAGTGAGGGGAAGAGCAGAGGGAGAGGAAAGAAAGAATCTCCAGCAGGCTCCACACCCAGCACGGAGCCCAACATGGGGCTCGATCTCACGACCCTGAGATCATGACCTGAGCCGAAACCAAGAGATGGATGCTCAACCGACTGAGCCACCCAGGTGCCCCAGGATTATTGGGAGTTTTATTTATTTGTTTGTTTGTTTGTTTAAAGGTTTTATTTATTTGAGAGAGAGAGCGTGAGGGGGGGAGGGTCAGAGGGAGAGGCAGACCCCCCGCCGAGCAGGGAGCCCGATGCAGGGCTCGATCCCGGGACTCCAGGATCATGACCTGAGCCGAAGGCAGTCGCTCAACCGACTGAGCCACCCAGGCGCCCCGATTGGGAGTTTTAAAGACAAAAGACCGCTAGGATGCCTAGGTGGGCTCCGTCAATTAAGTATCTGACTCTCGATCTCAGGGTCGTGAGTTCCAGCCCTGCATTTTGGGGCTCCACACTGGGCTTGGAGCCTACTTAAAAAAACTTTTAATTAAAGACAAAAAACTGCTAAGGGGTGGAAGAGGAAATGGAGCCTGGACATCTTTGTTAGCTATGTGTCTGTCTCTTGTCGTTCCTGGGACAGTGGGGCCCAGCAGTATACCTGTGCTACAAGGTGGGCCTGGCGAAGGCCAACACGCTGGTATACGAGGCAGGTGAGTCGCCCCTCTGTCCCTCCAAGCTCTTGGTCCTTCATGCCCCCTTGTCCTGGTGCCTCTTGGCTGGTATCATCAGTGTGCCCAGAACGCACTTCGCCTTTGCCACTGGGCCCTTCTCTGGCATCTCCTGGATCCTTCCGCTGGAGTCTGATCGGCCCTCCTTCTTCTGGTGCCCCCCACTCTGCCGGGGGTGCAGAGCTGCTGGGCCGCTACCCAGAGGAGGACAACGAGGCGTTCCCACTGCCCGAGTCCGTGCCTGTCTTCTGCCTGCCCATGGGAGCCACTGTGGAGTGCTGGCCCGCCCAGACCAAGTACCCCGTGCCTGTCTTCTCCACCTTTGTGCTCACGGGCGCAGCTGGTGACAAGGTGGGTGTGGGGAATGTGCGGAGGGGTCCGGGCTGTGCCAAGCCCGCCTGACGGCATCCTTACCCGCCCCCCCCCCCCCGGCCCCAGGTGTACGGTGCTGCCCTGCAGTTCTACGAGGCTTTCCCGAGGGCCAGGCTGTCGGAGCGGCAAGCGCGGGCCCTGGGCCTCCTGAGCGCTGTGGAGCGGGGCCGGGCGCTGGGGGGCCGGGCCGTGCGCAGCCGCCGAGCCATCGCTGTGCTGTCGCGCTGGCCTGCCTTCCCCGCCTTCCGCGCCTTCCTCACCTTCCTGTACCGCTACTCCGTCTCGGGCCCCCACCGCCTGCCCTTGGAAGCGTGAGCATGGCGGCCTGGGCCCTGGGAGGGGGTGGCGAGCGAGGGGAGGGGAGCCCGGGAGAGGTGGGAGAGGGTAGGGTGGAGCTGGGGCTGGGTGTGCAGCGTGTGCCCGGGGCGGACGCCGCTGCCTGAGGGTGAGCGGGGCCTGTGGTCTGAGTGCATGGGTGAAGGAGGAGGGCGGAGGACGGGGAGGGGTGGTCTGGGGAGTCTGCCGCTGACCGGTATCCCTCTCTTCCCCAGGCACATCTCCCACTTCATTCACAACGTCCCCTTCCCTTCCCCACAGAGACCCCGCATCCTGGTGCAGGTGAGAGCCAGGCCCAGCGTGGGGCTGGCTGGGGGGAGGGGGTCGGCAGGGGCCGCCCCCATTCTGACCTACGGCTCTTCTGCCCCCCAGATGTCTCCGTATGACAACCTGCTCCTCTGCCAGCCCGTGTCCTCACCCCTGCCGCTCAGGTACGTGCCCAGGTTGGGGGGGGGGGGCTGTGACGACCGTAGACCTGGTAGGTGCCGGGCAGGTGGGCACGGCTGCTGAGGTTGGCGCCGGCCAGGCCCTGGCGGCGTCTGCGCCATGTCTGGGGAGGGGTCTCCGGGGCATCCCGGCGACCCCCCCCCTGCACTTCTGCAGCGGTGCCAGCTTCCTGCAGCTCCTGCAGAGCCTGGGCCCCGAGCTGGCCGTCACGCTGCTGCTGGCTGTGCTCACCGAGCACAAGCTCCTGGTCCATTCGCTGCGGCCAGACCTGCTCACCAGCGTCTGTGAGGCGCTCGTCTCAGTGAGTGCCGCCCTGCCCGGCCTCCTTCTCCAGAAGGTTCTCACTGGTGCCTCCACCCCTGCCCAGACTCCACTTCTTTTTCCTTCCGGGGTCCCTCAGCCTCACCCAGGGGTGTCAGGGGCTGTTCTCCGGATGCCACCTCCAGCAGCTTCCGTCAACGGGCACCCCTCCCACCCCCGGCCAATTCCCCCTCCCCCTCCTGACCCCCTCTGCTGCTCCAGCCCCCTGCTCACTGGTCCCCACTCCCCGGTGCTCCAGATGATCTTCCCGCTGCATTGGCAGTGTCCCTACATCCCACTCTGCCCACTGGTGCTGGCAGACGTGTTGAGCGCCCCCGTGCCCTTCATTGTGGGGATCCACTCCAGCTACTTCGATCTGCACGACCCGCCTGCTGATGTCATCTGCGTTGATCTTGACACCAACACGCTCTTCCAGTAAGAGGGCTGGGCATCCCTCGGGGCTGGTGTGCAGTGGGGGAGGCCGGCGAGGAGCCCCACTGCCCTTTCTTCCCTCTGCGCATCTCACAGGACCGAGGAAAAGAAGCCCCTCTCCCCTCGGACCCTGCCCCGCAGACCCTACAAGGTTCTGCTGGCTACGCTGACAAACTTGTATCAGCAGCTGGATCAGAGTGAGAGCCCCGGGCAGGGGTGGGGGCTGGAAACTGCCACTGATGTTAAGCCTCCAAGTAGGGAGGCCTGTGGAGAGCTAAACCTTCCTTGAGGAGGCTAGAGGTGTTGGGATTTCGTTTCCCCGAGAGCGCGGGCCTACCGCGTTAATATTCCTATGTGTGTTGCAGGGGTGGGGGGCGAACAGGTCACTGGGGAGGCTTGAAACTGTTACCCACTGCTAATATCGTGGTCAGTATTGGCGCAAGGGGTGCGTGAGGAGCAGGGCTGAGGCCGGCCCTGACCCCGGCTGCCCTGGTCCCCAGCATACACCGGGCCCGAGGAGGAGGCGTCCTTGGAGTTCCTGCTGACGGACTATGAGGCCGTGTGCGGCCGCCGGGCGCGGCTGGAGCGCGAAGTCCAGGGAGCCTTTCTCCGCTTCATGGCCTGTCTGCTCAAGGGCTACCGGGACTTCCTGCGCCCGCTCACCCAGGCCCCCTCGGAGGGGGCTCGAGATGTCGACAACCTCTTCTTCCTGCAGGGTAGGGAGGGCCTGTGCCCGCGCCGTGGGGGGCGGGCGCCGCTCCCCTGCTTGTTCCTTCGCTGGGCAAATGGTTGTTAGAGGGACCGGCTGCCCCAGCGTTGGCCCTGCCCTCTGGGGGCCTAGCCCTTGGGGCGAAGCGCCCCATGGGCCAAGCTCTCCCCGGGCCCTGACCTCGGGGACCCCCAGTCTGAGGCCGTGGGTGCAGACGGACAGAAGGGAGGGCCCCATGGGACTGGTGCTCAGCGGCCGCAGTCGTCCTGCCAGAGGGACCCAAGAAAGGCCGAGCGGATTGGTTGCTGACATCGCCCCCCACCCTGCGCCCCACTCTCACCCCCAGGCTTTCTCAAATCCCGGGAGCGCTCCAGCCACAAGCTGTACTGCCAGGTCCTGCGCACACAGATGTTCTCGCAGTTCATCGAGGAGTGCTCCTTCGGCTCTGCGCGGCATGCCGCCCTCGAGTTCTTCGACTCTTGTGTCGACAAGGTATCGGGCGCTGTCCCCTCTCCGTGCCCGCTGTCGCTGCTGCGAGCACTGGACCCCTCGTCCGTGCCGGGGATGCCAGCCCTGCAGCTACCCAGCGCACGTGCAGCTGCGCACGGCGGGCTTCCCGTACATACTGCCCTCCTGTTGCTGACGCTGTCCCCTGGCTCTGTCTCCAGGGCCTCGGTGAAGCCCGGGCGCACGTGCTCCCTCCCTGCTGCTGTGCCTCCCGGGAAGATGCCATCTCCCGGGCTCCCGGAGGCGGCGCCTGCTGGACCCGCTGTCTTGACGCTCTCTTACCTCCCTGCTGCAGGTGCACCCGGAGCAGGAGAAGCCTGAGCCCACACCCTTGGTGGAGCTGGAGGACCTGTCGGGGAGTGAGCTCACCGTCTTCATCACACCCCCCGAGGAGCCTCCAGTGCCAGAGGGCAGTGAATCCGCCCCCCAGTACTGGTGAGGGCCTCTTGTTCCAGGCCCCGTGGCTAGCCGAGCCTTGGCTGCTCCTAATATTGCCTCTTCCCGCCCCTCCAGCTACGATGGGTTCCCAGAGCTGCGGGCTGAGCTGTTTGAGTCCCCACGGGAGCAGCCCGGGGCGCTGCCTGTGCCAGGCCCATCCCGGAGCGCCCCCAGCAGCCCTGCCCCTCGCCGTACCAAACAGGTAACCTGGCCGTGGGCCCCACAAGGGCATCTGACTCAGGCCATTTCCTCATCTGTGAAGTGGGTATGATCGTACCTACGCCTTTAGCAGGTTTCAATGTGCCTGGCCCATAAAAAGCACATAAGACATTAGCTGTTGGTGCTGTCCTCACCATCATCACCTTCGTCTTCTGAGCACTCCGGGTAGCCAGGGGCTCGGTGCCTCTTCCAGGGCACCTGTCCATGCTTGGGAGCTGGGCATCCCTGCCTGGGGCTCTGGGGCTGAACCCTGTGCGCAGAATCCCTCCTGCCTCCTCAGAGCACAGGCCCTTCCTTAGGGGGGAAGGTCCCGCGTCTCCCACACCATTTGGAGACCGGCCTTGGCCTGGCACTGTCCTCACGCAGGTGTCCCCTGCCCCATCCAGGAGATGAAGGTTGCACAGCGGATGGCGCAGAAGTCCGCAGCCGTGCCTGAGCTGTGGGCCCGGTGCCTGCTGGGGCATTGCTACGGGCTGTGGTTCCTGTGCCTGCCCGCCTACGTGCGCTCGGCGCCGTCCCGCGTGCAGGCGCTGCACACAGCCTACCACGTGCTGCGCCAGATGGAGAGCCGCAAGGTGGTGCTGCCCGATGAGGTGGGCAGCCGCGCCCGGCCCCAGGGAGGCCTCTGCAGCTGGGGGCGGGGGGGAGCTGGCGGGGAGCTGGGCAGGGGCTCATAGCGTTCGCTGAATATGTTCAGGGGACAGCGGTGGAGCCTGGAGGGTGTGGGGCAGCGGGAAGGGCAGGTGGCCGTGCTCTGCGGTGGCCCCAGGAGCTGCCCGGGACCCCAGTGAAGTCTGTGGGAACCGGGGGAGAATGAGACCTGGGGCTCGGGGTGGGGAGCAGGCCCCTCACCCTGTGCCTCTCCTGGCCCAGGTGTGTTACCGGGTACTGATGCAACTATGCTCCCATTATGGGCAGCCTGTGCTGTCCGTGCGGGTCATGCTGGAGATGAGGCGGGCGGGCGTCGTGCCCAACACCATCACTTACGGCTATTACAACAAGGTACTGGATCTGGTTGGGTGGGACGGCAGCCAGTGCCAGGGGTGCGGAGGGAGAGGATGCCCTCCCCGAGACTGGCCCTGGACAGTGCAACCAGGCCCTGCAACCACCGTCAGCCACTGGACTGTCTGAGCGTCTTAGCGCCCACACCGCGTTCCCTCCTGCGTGGCGGCTTACTCACTCACCAGAGCCCCGACGGGAAGTCCTGCCCCCTCCCAGCGGTAGCCGTGGTGGTAGCCAGTGTGCCAGGCACTGTTCCAGGCACCTCACACGTGTTTTATCATTTCATCTTTTCTGCAGGCCTCCCCCCTTTACAGGGGAGGTGGTGGGGTTCCAGAGCACTGCTGACTTGTCCAGGGCCCCACAGGGAGGAAATTAGGGAGTCAGGGCATGAACACAGGCATAATAATGTTTTCTGCGTTTGGGTCCTTAACCAGAACACTAAACTGGTTTTTACATCAGGAAACTGATGACCAAAAAAGTGAAAAGATTTCTTCAAAGCCATATGCTTGCTAAGTAGCAGAGTCTGGATACAAAGTATCTACACGGCTTCTGGCTTCCTCCAGATCCCTCCAGGTGGCCGCTGCCACCTGCCTCGTGGGTTCTTGCACCTGCCGAGTCATCGGCAGGACGGACCGAGGCAGGATGTCTGCAGGGGAAGGTGGACCCTGGGTCCCTGGCGTCCCTGGAACAGGCAGCGGCCATCAGGCTGGAGTCAGGGCGTGGCAGTAGGCCATCTTGATGGGCACTGTGCTTGGCAGGCCGTGCTGGAAAGCAAGTGGCTGTCCGGTACACCGGGTGGGCGCCTGCGCTGGGCCAAGCTCCGGAACGTTGTCCTGGGGGCTGCTCAGTTCCGCCAGCCCTTGAGGGAACGGCGGCGGCGGCGGCAGCAGGCGGCAGTGCAAGAGGCGGGCAGCGGCCAGACAGGTGGGTAGGGCCTGTGACGGGCTGGGGGCCGAGCAGCCAGGCTCCGGCGGGGAGAGGCACGGAGAGCTGGGGCTGGCCTCGTGGTTGGCCTCGGGTGTTCTGGGGACGGGGACGCTGCAGTTGGCCGATGATGCAGGAGAGGACGTTCTGCCTGGGAAGAGCCCTACAACCCCGCGTCCTCGCAGGGGGCCGTGTTTTGGACGAGGGGCCGGGTTTCTCCCTGGCTGCCTTCAGCCTCCAACCGGTCTTTCGCAGAGCCCTGTATGGAGCGTCGCTCCCCTACGCGCCCACTTCAGCGCCAGACTACCTGGGCCGGTCGAAGCTTCCGGGACCCAGCTTCACCCACGGGGCGCCTGGTGAAAAGCGGCAGTCTGGGCAGTGCCCGCGGGGCACAGCCCACCGTGGAGGCTGGCGTGGCCCACAGTGAGTGTCCGTCCGAGCCATCTCCGCAGTCGGCTCTCCTCCCCGCTTGCCAGGGAGAGAGGAGGAGAGCAGAGCCCAGGCTGGAAGGGCCCTCTGGCGCAGGGGGGGTGCTGTGGAAGCTGGGGGACCTCGCCCGGGTCGCTGTCACAGCAGGGGGGTGCCACCGCGGGAGTCTGTGTGGCGGGCGGTTGTGTTTCCCTGGCTCCTGGAGGGCGAGCGAGGCTTCCTCTTCTCTGATTCTTCTCTGCCCTGCAGTGATAGAGGCCTTAGGGGTGCTGGAGCCCCGGGGCTCACCTCTACCCTGGCGCGACGGGAGCCTCTCAGACCTGAGCCTGACCGGCGAGGAGCCAGCCCCCGGAGGCAGCCCAGAGGATTCGGGCTCAGCCCTGAGTGCCCAGTCCACTGAGACCCTGGAAGGGCCAAGTGGGCGGGCGCCCAAGGCGGGCGGACGCCAGGAGGAGGCCAGCACCCCCAGACGAGGGCTGGGCGCCCGCCTGCAACAACTGCTCACTCCTTCCCGCCGTCCTCCTGCCTCCCGCGTTGCCCCACCTGAGCTGCCCCCTGACCTGCCTCCCCCTGCCCGCCGTAGCCCAATGGACAGCCTCCTGCGCCCCCGGGAGCGGCCTGGATCCACTGCCTCTGAGGTAGCCAGGGAGGGGACGGTCCATTTGCCTTAGCCCCCGGAGGCCCCAGGAGAGGGCCCGGAGAAGGGCCGGCTGATGGCGCTTTCTCCTGTGGTGGCAGAGCTCAGCCTCTCTGGGCAGTGAGTGGGACCTCTCCGAGTCTTCCGTCAGCAGCCTGAGCCTGCGCCGCTCCTCAGAGCGCCTCAGTGACACCCCCGGGTCCTCGCAGCCGCCTTCCCTGGAAGTGAGGAGAACCCCTCCCACGCAGACATGCTTGAACGCACGCGTGCAGGCTCCCCGCCTTTCCCTCTGCCGAAGACGGGCTGGGGACGGTGGAAGGAGCCCGGGCTCCTGAGCCCAGGGGGGCGTCTTCTCGCCCGCAGATCCTGCTCTCCAGCTGCTCCCTGTGCCATGCCTGTGACTCGCTGGTGTACGACGAGGAGATCATGGCCGGCTGGGCGCCCGATGACTCCAACCTCAACACCGTCTGCCCCTTCTGCGCTTGCCCCTTTGTGCCCCTGCTCAGTGTCCAGACCCTTGATTCCCGACCCAGGTGCCCCAAGCAGGGCGAGTGCTACAAGTGGGACAGGGAGGTGGAGGGTCAAGGGCTGACCCCCGATCTCCCCCTACAGTGCCCCCAGCCCCCAGCGTGCCCCTGCTGGTGCCAGTAACAGCAAAGATGCTCCCATCCCTGGGGGCCCAGGCCCTGTGCTCAGTGACCGCAGGCTCTGCCTTGCCCTGGATGAGCCCCAGCTCTGCAATGGGCACATGGGGGTAAGGGCTGGGCCAAGGGGGCACAAGGAATGGGTGTCTGTGTGTGTTGCCCAGTGGTGGGGCGTGACGGGCATTGAGGGCACGGGGCATCTCGGAAGCTGCCGAACGTGATGGCTCAGTGGGAAGCAGGGCCCCGAGGCTGGGGCCGGATCCGCCCTGTACCGCCCTCCTCCCTCTTTGTGCCTGACAGGCTGCCTCCCGGCGGGTTGAGGGTGGGGCCTGGGCGTACCTGAGCCCCCTGGTGCTGCGTAAGGAGCTGGAGTCGCTGGTGGAAAATGAGGGCAGTGAGGTGCTGGCATTGCCTGAGCTGCCTGCTGCCCACCCCATCATCTTCTGGAACCTTCTGTGGTATTTCCAGCGGCTGCGCCTGCCCAGTATTCTGCCATGCCTGGTGCTGGCCTCCTGTGATGGGCCCCCGCCCCCCCAGGTCAGTGCCCTCCTGTGGCCCCTGCACTGGGTGTTCGCCACCTCACCTCTGGGTCTGTCCCCTCAGGCCCCGTAGAGTAGAGCGAGCACAGGCCTGGGAGTCAGTTGCACCTGGTCTGACCCCTGGCCTTTTCACTTCACGCCCAAGCCTCCGTTTTTCTCATCTGTAAAACGGCCTAAGTGCCCAGCGCCCAGGGTTGTTAAACGCCTGTGTAGGGCTTGGTACACAATCACCACGGTGACTCCTTGACATCTATTACTCGACCAACATCTATTGGACACCTTTCGGGGTCTGGGCAGTTTTTAGGCATGAGGGGTGCAGCAGCTCACAGAACAAAGTGGGTGCTCTCAGAGAGTTCGCACTCATGGGGATGAGGCTTTCTTTCCCTCTCCCCTTTGGCTATATCCCACAACGTCCCTCTGTTTCTTGGAGCTTCACTGGTCCGTTTCCAGCCCTCTGCCTGCCGTCCCGTGAGTCTGCCTCCTTTGTCGTGGCTCCTTGCAGGCCCCACCTCCTTGGCTGACGCCTGACCCAGCATCCGTGCAGGTGCGGCTGCTGTGGGACGTCCTGACCCCCGATCCCAGTAGCTGCCCACCTCTCTACGTGCTCTGGAGGGTCCACAGTGAGTCTGGTGTTTGGCCTAGGCTGGGAAGGGGTGGGTCCCACGCCCAGAGGGCTCAGTGACCCTGGCCGCCTTCCTCTCTTTCACCCAGGCCAGATCCCGCAGCGGGTGGTATGGCCAGGCCCCATACCCGCACCCCTCAACCTGGAGCTGCTGGAGGCCGTGTTGCGCCATGTGGGTCTCAGTGAGGTGCACAAGGCTGTAGGGCTCCTGCTGGAAACTTTAGGGCCGCCTCCCACTGGCCTGCACTTGCAGAGGTATGGTGCTCCCATCTGGGAGGTCCCTGGCCTGTCCCCGGCCCCATACCCCCTTTCTCTCAGTCCACCCTCTGCCCCCACTGCAGGGGCATCTATCGTGAGATCCTATTCCTGACGATGGCTGCTCTAGGCAAGGACCGTGTGGACATAGGTAAGGGAGTGGGCAGGGGCCAAGGAGTGGAAGTATCTGGGGCCAGGGGTCAGCGGGGGGGGGGGGGGGGTTGTCGAATTGTAGTCTGTTGACATATCTCCACCCTCTTCCCTAGTGGCCTTCGACAAGAAATACAAGTCCGCCTTTAACAAGCTGGCCAGCAGCATGGGCAAGGAGGAGCTGAGGCAGCGACGGGCACAGATGCCCACCCCAAAGGCCATTGATTGCCGGAAATGTTTTGGAGCACCTCTGGAATGCTAGGGACCCTTAAGCTTTCCTCTCCAGCCTAGGGTGGGGAGGTTGAAGGAGAGTGGATTCTAGAGCTACCCTGCCTTCCTACTCCTTTCATAGAGGAGTTGGGAACAGGCTGGGAAGCAGGCCCAGCCGTAGGCTCCAGATGTGGGCAGCAAGAGGGACCCACTGCTAACAAAAGTCACAATCCCCCTACCTCCGACCTGCCCGGTATGTTCACGCTGATGTTGTACGAGGCCTGGCAGGTGTTGGCACAGCTCTGTTCCTCCCCAGATTATACCAGGAACTCTCCTCCAGGGTACCCACAGATCTGCTCTGCCCTGGTCATTTTCTAAGTTTTTGTTTTAAAAAACAACTGGAAAGATACAGAGCTACTGAGCCTTTGCCCTGAATGGGAGGGAGGGATATCATTCCCCGCCAGTGATGGTCCTTCTTCCCTGGAACTGCTGAAGCAACCCAAAGCCCTCCATCATATCTTTCTACTTTAGCGTTTGTATTTTAAGTTATTTATTTTGGAGCCACAGCCCCCTTGCTCATGAGGTTCCTAGGGATGATGAGGAAGAGAAGGGAAATGGGGCACCATGGTTCAGTGGTTTGTAGCTCCTGGAAAGTCAGGAGGGAGCTGGAGGAGCCCCACGGTCCCCTCAGGAAGAACCGGGGCCCCGTCCAGTCCTAATCCTTCCCATTTCCTCCACTATGGGGAATGCTTCACCCACCCAGGGCCCTGACTGCGCAGTAAGGATTGTTCCTTGCAAAGTTTTGTTGGATGTAAATACAGTAAAAGCTGCTTCTGTCTTTTTCCTTCTGTC
Source organism: Neomonachus schauinslandi (assembly GCF_002201575.2). NCBI lineage: Eukaryota > Metazoa > Chordata > Mammalia > Carnivora > Phocidae > Neomonachus > Neomonachus schauinslandi. The sequence goes on along the minus strand of NC_058408.1, from coordinate 359,004 downwards.
TCCTGTTCCCTGGATCTGGAATAATGGCAGGGGGTACCTCTCTCTGTCCCCTGGCTGCACATCCTCCTTTCCACTTTTCCATCCCTCCCAGCCTCAGGCACGCTTTCCCTGACCAGGTCTGGTACTGGTCCCTTGGGGCTCAGGGAGTTCTCAGAGCAGGAGAGGGGTGAATCTGGTGCTGGCTATGGTGGTGCCAGTCTGTGTGGCACTTCCGGCCCTCCCACACAATCACCCCCTTGTCCCTCATTTGTACCCCACACAAAGGCTCCATTCTCCGGGGGCCTTGAGCTCATCTCTGCCTTCTTTCCTCCCCCCAGCTTTCGCCTCCCGGCTTCTCCAGTACCACCACAGAGAGGACAGCCCTCTCCCTAGTAGTTGGTGTTGGCAGCTCTCAAGCATCCTGGGAGCCCTGGCGGCCATCCTAGGCCCCCTCAGTTGCTCTAGCTGCAGGCAGTACTCTTCCAACCAGGCTCTCAGCCTGGGGACAGGACCAGGAAGATAGGGCCAAGGATTAAGGAGCTCACTGAATGTGGGCAACAGGGATACGGGCCCACTCAGAATTCTCCCTTTCCTGTATAATGAAATAAACACAGGAAGAAAGCTGCAAAACCAATCACCAAAGGGAATTAGCCAACAAAAGGAGGGCACGAGTGTCAGTGGGGGGAATAACTTATATGCGGCTTTAGTGCGAATTCTCGGTGGGTGGAGAATAGTGGATGAAGCAAGAAGTAGTACTTCTGAATTCTGGAACGTCAAGCCACAGGACTGACCCTTCCCCATCCTGTGCTGAGTATGGTAGATGCTTTTCCTGTGTCCTAGAAGAGCTGCACAGGAGGGAAGCTGGGGCTTAGGAAATACCCTCTGTCCTGCCTGGGACTAGGAGGCTCCTTGTTCAGAGGGGAAATCCTCACATCAGCCCAGGTTCTGATCGGACCTCACTCCCCAGAATCAACCTCTCCCCATCTCTGCAAGGGAGCAATTGCCTCCCTGACATCACAAGTGTTGTGTAGTATGCCTAGCAGAGAGCTGAACTGCTGGAATTATAGAGAGAATTTTAGGGCTCAGTCCCTACTTTAACAGAGCATACAATCTTAATGGTCTAGAGCGCCCCTTGATTCAGACAATAACGATAATCTTCCTTACCTCCAGCGTGTACTTCTCACCTTTGGGCCTCCTTGTAGAGACCTACAGTCAGATGGACAGGACTACAGAGTTCTTTAACCACAAGAATATCTGGAAATTCCAATAGCAAGTACTCACTAGGGCATCTGACATCTCTGTCCTGTGGCCTAGGGAGCTGGATGAGGGAGGACATGCCTCATCCTGGCCCAGTTTCTCTTCCCAGACTTCAGAGTGTATACAGGCTTGGGTACGACAAAATTCTAATTAAATCTTGTCTCTGCCACTTACTAATTTTATTTTATCGGCCAAGACACTTAACTCCTGTGCCTCAGTTTTTCCTTGTGTGCAAACTGAGGAGATGGTTTATCAAGATGAATTATGCGATCCACATCAAGTGCTAAGCACACTCCATCAATGCTAGCTTCAAAAAGAAAACAAACAAGCAGGTAGTCTGCAGAGGGAATCGTCAGGTCCACTAAGACAGTGGCCTCACACTTGTCTTCCCTGGAGTTTGATCACTCCAGATTGAAAGTCCCCTCCACGGTCTGACTTTAATTCTGTTGAAAAGTATTTTCTCAGGCTTCACTAGTATCTTCGTCAGGCTGGCATCTTTAACCACCACGCTTCCCCTTCTCCTCCCAGCCCTTGAAGAACGGCTCGTCAGGCAGCAGAGAATGCACTGGAGTGATACTGGGCAAAGCAGCAGGTTAGGGAAAGAGAGCAGTGATTTTTCTGTCCCAATTACTGCTATGTCCCCAGCACACAGAGGGGTGTCTGGTAACACGATGGGCCCTCTGTCTTGTGTGTTAAATAAATGAGTCCGTGAAAGCATTAACATGAGAAATGATTTTCCGTGCAGGCAAGGCAGGTACAAGTCGAATACCAACGGAAGCTGAATTTAGGACTAAGGGAGTGAAACGGTTGGAAAAGTGAGGAAAACTCATTACAGTTACTATTATGCCTATTGAGTGCTTACTGTGTCCTTGGCACTGTCCTGAACATTTTAAATGTACTATTTTACAATCCTCACAATTCCCTCTGAGCTGGGCACTCTTCTCCATCATTCCCGTTTTACAGATAAAGGGACTGGGGCACGGAGAACAGAGCTTAAGTAACTTGCACCCAAATCATACAGCCGGCAAGAGGTAGCGCCAGGATCCGAACCCAGGCAGGCTGACTCCAGAGACCATGTTCTTCCCGCGGACACTGCAAGAACGAAACAAGGCTTCTACCCGCTTACAGGGACATGGGGCCGGCCCGTGTGTGTGTTCAGGGCGCACCTGTCTTCACGTGGCCCCCTCCACCCGCGGCACTGCACGGCGCGACCTGTAAATGACTCGAACACACTGTAGCGCTTCTGGAGCCAGGCAGTTCTGGGTTCAAAGCACCGCTTTCTCACTAATGCGCTGTCTGACCTTTGCAAGTTACTCAACGTTTCTGAGCCTGCGTCTTGATCTAGCGGGTTCGGATTTCAGCGGTGCCACTCATCGTGGGCAACTCCGGGCACGTCGTGAGGTCCGTACCACGGCGGGGACAGCGTCCACCGCTGGCGCCGGCCCCTCCCTGACACGCCGGCTCTGCGGGACCGGGTCCCCGCCGCCGGCGCTGGGCTCGGCCGCACCCCGCACCGCGCGCCCAGCCAGACCCCGACGGCCCCCAGCACCAACGCCGCCGCCCCGGCCGGGGCCGCCGCAGGCCCGCGCGGGGCCCCACGCAGACCAGGAAGCCCGAGGCCTGCGGCGGACGCGGGCAGGCCACGCCCCGCGCAGACCGCGAGGCCCGAGCGCCTACGGCCACTGCCATCGTCAAATTCCGGGATTCTGTCGCGACGAACCACCACCCAACGCAGAGCCCAGTGCCGCTCGCCAGTCTCCATCTTTGGAGTCGGAAGAATGAGAGCGGGCCGAGAGGGAATCCCAGTTTGGGGATACTGGGGTACGGCGGCTGCCTGGGGACCAAAACGTCTCTAAGGTAAAGTTGCAGCCCGAAGCGATTTTTTGACCCCCGACACTTAATGGGCTGCTGAAGACCCGGATGTGTCTGGGACTGGCCGAGGTACCCATTAACGCGCCCCCGCTAGACCATCCCCCTCCTCCGCTTAGGATTGGGTATTATGTACGCCAATCATCACTTCTCCAGCCACTCACTCTTCAAGGGTGGGGTGTAGTCCCAGCATCCCGCCTCCTATTGGTGTAGCCGAGAAGAAGAGGGCGGGGAGGCCGGCTGAGGGCGCCCAATGGGCGTCGTGGCGTGTGGGGAAGGCGGAGCCGAGGCGCTTGGCAGCTGCCCAATCAGCGTCCTTGTTTGTGTGGTGCCGCCGCCGGTGCAGCCGCCGCCGCCGCCGCCGCTGCCCCCCGTCTGTACCGCAGTGTCTGCTCCGCCCGCCCGCCCCGGTCCGGCCCGCCCCCCTCCCCCACCCCCGCCCCCGGTCCCGTCGGCGGGGCCCGGAACCCACTGTGCCGTCGCCTCCCTTTTTCGACGCCTCCGCCGCCGCCTGAGGAGGCGAGCTCGCCGGGAGTTACACCGCCACCGCCAGGTGAGGAGCTTTGGCCTAGGCCCGCCTGGCCGCCCGCCCGCCCGCCCGCCCGCCCGGGGGCGGCGAGCAGCGAGGACGGGAGGGAGCCGGGAGGAGGCGGCGGTGGCGGAGGTGGGGGAAGGGAAAGGTGGAGGGCGGGGGAGGGGAAGCGCCCGCGAGCCGACGCCCGCCCGCGCGCCCCCGCCTCGCGTCCCCCTCCCCCGCCCGGCCCCGCGCGCCCCCGCCTCGCGCTCCCCTCACCTCGTCCCCTCCCCCGCCCCGCGCGCGCGCTCCCCGGCCTTTCCCTTCGGCCTCGCGCGCCCCCGCCTCGCGTCCCTCCGTTGCTTCTGCTTTGACTCCTTCTCGCCTCCCGCGCGCCCCGTTTCCCCCGCCGTCCCCGCTTCCACTCCCTGCCTCCCGCCCGCCATGCTCCCCTCGGCTCCTCTCTAGCGCCCCCCCAACTCTCCGCCCCCGGGGGTGCCCTCGCGGATATGGGGGCCGCTCCCCGCGCGCGGTCCCCGGTCCGCCGGCCGCCGGGACCCGCGGGGGGTCCTTCGGGTGCAGGGAGCGCGGGGGAATTCTCTTTATTCAGAAGGGACCGGGAGCGCAGAACCGTGCCCCTTTATTCCGTCGTCCTCCGGTCGGAGAAGGGAATGGTCTCCGCCTGGGTGGGTGCTGCTCTTCGAGCGACCCCGGCGCCCGTTTCCTCGGCGGGGCTTCTGGGGCGCTCCGGACGTGCCCCCCAGTTCAGTGCCCGGGGGCCGACGGAGCTGGGACTGGCCCTTCCCGGACCCGAGCGGGGCTTAGCGTACTTTCTGCCTCTCTGCTCGCAGCGACGCCGAGGAGCTAGCCGCTCCCGTGGGGCCGTCCGCCGGCCCGGGACAGCCCCCCCCGTGAAGGCACGCTCGCCTCTCCGGGCTCTGCCCCCCGCAGACGCGCGGTGTCAGCTCGCGGGGCTGGCGCGGAGGTGGAGGCGTTGGTGGTGGGTGGGTGGCATGTGCCAGTGAGCCGAGCTGGCCGTCGGCCTTCCCTTCTGCTGTCATCCGGAGAGTCAGGTAGCCTCCCAGAGCGAGTTTTCTCGTTTCCGATAAATGATTAATCGGAGGGCTTTTGTGTGCGTGTGAGAGAGCTGGGAGAAGCTTACTGTGTTTCAGCGAAGGAAAAGAGCAGTTGCTTTCAGGCCAGACTGCAACGGAGATTCGGACTAGCAGCAGCTGGAGTAAAGGCAGGTCTCACAGAACCATGCTGAAGAGCTGACGCTTTTGAGTTTTTGAAACGTTTTTATTTATAAAAATTTAGTTTTTGGATAGATGGTGCGTGCATGGGATTCAAAGTGAAATCTTCCTTCTCGCTTCTCCAGTCGTCTAGCCCCACTCCCCGTTCACTGATTTCTGACTGTTTTCTGGCAGCAGCGTGTCTATATGTTGGAGATTAGCGAACTTTTGCTTTTTCTTTGATGCACTGACCTAAACTCTTCCTTGAGGTCTGACTCCTATTTTTGGTGTCAGAGTGATCTTGCTAGAGTATTGTTCTAGAGCAGCATTTCCGTCTGTGCTTGATTGGTAAGGAGGCTACTTCTGGAGCTCCTAAAGGTGGTGCGAGGGAGGGCCTCGATGTATTTTAAAGGAAGGCCCGCATCTTTTGGAAGTAACTGCTTTTTTTTGTAACTGATACTTAGTCTCTCTTTGGGGATGGACTGGGTCCAGGATAGTCTTTCCTTGGGCTTTTTAAACAGGTAGGTTGTATGAATAATGAGTTAGTGGGAGTACTGATCTGCTAGTGCTGTCTTCCATTTTTAGAGGAATACAATTTTTTAGTCTAGAGGCAGTTGTAGTCCTCATGGTAAGGAATGGAGCAGATAAATATTCATCAGTAGGAATCAGAAGGCCAGACCTGTAGGCTGAATGACCCAGTTTGAGAAGAGGTGAGGCTTATGGACTTTTGTCCTGCTTATTCCTTACTTAGAGAACACTTTCGATGAAGTGAGAGGAATTTGTAGCTGACAGCAGCATCCATCTTTATGACACTGGTTTGCCTCCCCTGTGTGTGATGTCTGTTAACTTCCTGTTTAGAGGCAGTCCGAAAAGGGTCAGAATAGAGGCTGCACTCAAATACTTGTCTAGGAACGGTGTTGACCAGGTTCCCTGATCAGCCCTTCAAGTCTGAGTTCTGGCAGTAACTTTTACTGCTGTGTTTAGCATAAGGCCATGGGTGTTGGGAGGGAAGATGTGAAAATTTTTTTCTGAACCTCATAGTCTTAAAGTATATTCAAAAGCCTGTGTGCTGCCCCCTTTCTTTCTTTCTTTCTTGGACAAATGTTTCCAGTCCCCCCCCCCCCCCCCCCCACACACATACCTTTTTTTTTTTTCCTTTCCCTGGCTTGGCCTGGCCAGACCTTCAGGTTGGATTTTGGTTACAGAACAGCAGAGTGGGGGTGGGAGGAGGGTGTCACTGTGTCAGTAATAGTATCCTGATCGAATGCTGGGACCCCTGGATTCATCCTAGCTTTCAGCAGTATGTTGTATGTAAACCAAGCCTCTTGCTTCAATTTACTGTTTCTTCCTTATCTTCCCCACCTACCGAGCTGGGGGTGCATGTGTAGGGGAACAGCAGTTGTGCTGTCCTGGTTTCTAGACTCGAGTATATTCCATGTCAGCCAACCCATTGGGATAAGCATGTTAACCAGCAGCCCCTCTGCACTCAGAATGCTTGTTGTTTGATTAAAACAACTGCTAGAGAAAGTGTAAGATTTGACCCTTAACTAGGACCAAGGAATTTTCTTTCCTAGACCTTTTACAGTACTTAAAGCCGTGCATCATCATGTATCAAGGCACAATAGCCAGGCATTTTCTGAATCAGTTTGGAGGGGAGGGGGAGGGGAGGGAAAAAAAAAAGACACACCCAGATTGACTATAAATCTAGCCCTGGCGTAAAGCTGTCCATTTCTTGCTCAGGAAAAGATCCAACCTATGAGACAATGCCACACAAAGTTGCATTTCCCCTGCATTGGCTGAGCTTGGGAAAAGATACATAAGGAAGTTCGGTTTTTGTTGAAACGGTGTACCTTTTAGGGGGAAACCTTCTATTAGCTGTATTGTTTCGTGTATCCTCAGTATCCCTGTGATACTTTCTGTAGGTACTGGTTGGGGATCTTGGTGGCTCCAGAGTCCATGAAGCAGAGAGACTCCTGTACCTGTGGAGTAATGATGAAAGCATTGAAGAATAGATCTGATTTGAAATGCTCCCTCTTCATGTTCCGTTTTTTCTTTTCAGGGATATCTGAAGTATTCCTGTGTGGTTTTGAGTTCATTCAGTAGGAAAGGAGTGACCCAGGGTTATTAAAGAGCTAAGCTTGTCTACTTCTTAGATGGTATGTCCCTCAAAATCCTCTAATCTTTATCGTTGCCTTAAATTGGCCATTAACTGGCAAGAAACTACAGGAGTTTTGGGTTATAGTACCAAAAGCAACAGATGAATAAGAACACATTTTGTTACTTTTGAGGTATGAAACCGGTCAAATCCCAGACCTTAAAATTATAATAACTGCAGAAACTTCTTTGACAACATATAAACTTTTACTTGTTATTAATACTAACTAGTAAAGTATTAACAAAAATGACAATATCTCCACATTCCCGAGCCATTCTCTTTTTGCTTTTCACATCTGAATGGTATACATTTTTAAAATAATTCAGGTTACCATTACATGAACCTGAAAGTCATGCATTAAGCCTCCTGATCAAAGCTTTCTTGATCTTGTCTCGTTTTGGGGGAAGGTGGAACTTTTTTTTTTTTTAAGATTTTATTTATTTGAGAGAGAGAGCGAGAGCATGAGAGGGGAGAGGGTCAGAGGAAGAAGCAGACTCCCCACTGAGTGGGGAGCCCGATGTGGGACTCGATCCTGGGACTCCAGGATCACGACCTGAGCTGAAGGCAGTTGTTTAACCAACTAAGCCACCCAGGCGCCCGGAAGGTGGAATTTTGAATTACCCAAAATATAGGCCAGAATGTCAGTGGGATTTAGATTAGACATCAGAATTAATAAATTCCCATTATAGTTGTGAGGGATTAGAAATGTTAACCAGAGAGTTAGTGCATCTCTTACCTAGAAAATATTTACGGAGTTAGCTCTTTGAGAGCATTTAAATTCAGACTTCCTGGGAGGGAGGTTGTAGGGCTAGTAAGTGGCCAAATTGGAATAGTAGAACACAGGTGTAGAGAATCTAGAAATCCTGAGTCAAATCCTAGTTTTGCCATTTATTACCTATGATTTTGGATAAGGCTTCTAATATTTTTTCCCCATCCTACCCACCCTCGTCAGGCTCCTAATTTTTAAATTCCCATTTCTCTCAGAGTAAAAGTCTGTTCTTAGAGTGGCCTGTAGGGTCTTGCATGATCTGCGCTTCCCCGCCCCTTCTCTGTTGATCTCTGTCATCCTTCCTCTTGCTTACTCCATTCCAGCCACCTTGACTTGTTTCTTAAATACATCAGTCACACTCTTTATCTTAGGGCCATTGCACTACCTATTCCCTCTGTGGGAAATAGCTAGTTTTTCCTACAGAGATAATACAAATGATTAATTTCTTTACCTTCAAGTCTTTGCTTAAGTCACCTTTTCAGTGAGATCTCTTAAAATTGTGCCTTCAACTCTCACCTCTCACTCCTGATTTTTCCATGCTCTATTTTCTTTTTTTACAGTGCTTATGACATATTTGTTACATTTATTGCTTTTTTAATTTAAATTCAATTAGCCAACTTACAGTACATGATTAGTTTCAGATGTAGAGTTCAGTAATTTATGAGTTGCTTATAACACCCAGTGCTCATCACATCAGGTGCCTTCTTTAATGCCCATCATCCATTTACCCCATTCCCCCACCCACCTTCCCTCCAGCAACCCTAAGTTTGTTTCCTATAGTTGAGTCTCTCATGGTTTGTCTTCCTCCCTCTCTGTTTACTTCCCATTCAGTTTTCCCTCCCTTCCCCTGTGATTCTCTGCACTGTTTCTTGAGTGAAACCATATGATAATTGTCTTTCTTTGACTTTTATTGCCTTTTTTAAAAAGTTTATTTATTTAAGTAATCTCTATACCCAGCGTGGGGCTCAAACTCATGACCCTGAGACCAAGAGTTGCATGCTCCTCCAACTGGGCCAGCCAGGCCCCCCCCGCCTTTTTTTTTTTAATGTTTATCACTTATTGGTTCCCCTCCTATGATACAAGGTCCACAAAGGCATGGATTTATTTTGGTGTTTTAGTGCCTGATACAGTACTTGGTATGTACTTAATAATAAATATTTGTTGATCAAATAAGAATAATAACTGTTTTCCTAATCTCATGGTTGTTGATAACAAAAGTAGGAAATGTGATTAACATAATATGGGATTTTAAAGTGTGAATTTTGAAGCATCATACAAATTATGATGATAAAATTATTGCTTTCCCATTGAAATGGTAAATAACACTTGTTATTCAAAAAAACCTTCATGTTTTCACATAGATTATCACATCTCTCCTAAACTCCAACCTCTTGTTGCCAGTTTTCTACTGTGTGCTGGACATACCCAATTCTGTATTCCATTGGTACCTCACACTCAGCATTTTCTTTTTTTTTTTTAAAGATTTTATTTATTTGACAGAGAAACACAGCGAGAGAGGGAACGCAAGCAGAGGGAAGGGGGAGAGGGAGAAGCAGGCCACACTCAGCATTTTCATCATCAGCTCCCCTTCTGTGATTCACTGAGTCACTTATGCCAGAAATGGGAGCACCGTTGTCAGTTCTTTCTTATCTATTACTTTCTGAATATTTCTGAACCGGTACCTCTGTTTCTATTGCTGGTCTCCTGGTTGAGGCCTACAACTCTTATTTGGGAGGTTGCCGGGATCTCTTATAGTTCTCTTTGTTTTTAGTTCTGTTGCCTTTTAAACTCTCAATCATATTGGCTTCAAAATGGTCTGAATAGAGATCTGATTGTTCTCTTGGCCTTTCTCAAAAGTATTCAATAGTTTCCTATCGTGGAAAGGTAAAATTTAAATTTTGCACAATATTCAGGCCCTGTAATCTTGGCTTTTGCCTTTCTATCCGGCTTTACATTTCTCCCTTACAGTTTATACATGAGCAGATACAGTTCTAGTTCCTAGATCAGCTTCCAGGTCTCATCTCAAATGCTACTTTCTGGGAAGCCTTCTCCTGACTTTCCCAGAGAGACTTAGATTTGCTTTCTTCCTTGATCTCACTCTATAAATGTTGTCTCCCTGCAATGGTCTGTAAACATCCTGAAAGATACCATGTCTTTTTACTGTTGTGTCTCCAGTGCCTAGCATGGTACCTGTCATCTGAAAGATACTAAAGATACGAATATGAGAAAACGTTGCATACATTTAGAAGGTACCCCTTTTGTTATGTTTCAGGGCAGAAGAACAAGGTTGGAGTCCTTGCTCTGCCATTTATCATCTGTGTGACCTTGGCTTAGTCCTTTGAAGCCTTCAAGCCATAGTTCCCTCACCTTAGAAATGGGGATCGAGAACTGCTTTATCTCTTTCACTAGATTTCTGTGTCAGTCAAATGAGACTGTACGTAAAGGTGCTTTATAAACTGTACAATTGTTAATTATTATGTGCTGACACAAGCTAAGCTTCCCTCACAACTCCTTTTTTCTTGTTCATATTGAAATGAGGCCCCCTTTTTTTTTTATCATTGAAGCCATAAAATACTCTTCTGCAACATGTGTTCTGTTCATAGCCATTTTCATCAGTATGTGTGATGTACTCCTGTATGTCACCTTAAATGTGGAAGATTTAAAGACTTTCCCAGTATCCCAGTGGATAAAAAAGGTTGCAAAATCCTGGAAAGTTACCGTTCTCAAGGAGTGTCTCAGTCATGAATTGTGTGATTTTTTCTCAGATTTTTAAAAAAGATTTTATTTATTTGGGAGAGAGCAAGCAAGCACACGCTGGGGCGGGGAAAGAGGAGCAGAGGGAGAGGGAGAAGCAGGGAGCCCTATGTGGGGTTGGATCCCAGGACCCTGAGACCATGACCTGAGCCGAGGGCAGACACTTAACTCACTGAGCCACCCAGACGCCCCCTCAGATTTTTTTTTTATTGCATTTTTGCAACTTTGAGAACTTAAAAGGAATTTTTAAATTTTTTTGAAGATTTTTTTTATTTGAGAGAGCGTGTGCACAATTAGGAGGGCCAGAGGGAGAGAGAAACCCAAGCAGACTCCATGCTGAGTGTGGAGCCCAGTGCAGGGCTTGATCTCATGATCCTGAGATCATGACCCTGAGATCATGACCTGAGCTGAAACCAAGAGTTGGATGCTTAACTGTGCCACCAGGTGCCCCTTAAAAGGAATTTTTTAAATGTAAACTCATTTTTTGAGCACTTCCTTTGTGTAAGGCTTTGTACTATTTTAATTTTTATGGTAACTTTGTGGGGGAGGCATTATGACCATTTTACAGATGAGAAAGCCCAGTTCCCAGAGATAGTGTCATTTTGCTGGAATCCAGTATGTAATAGCTCTGCCTGACCTGAAAAGTTGTGATCTTACCATTCTCCTAACATTTCTCATAGCCCTAAAAAGACAAAAACAAAAACCAACCAAACAAAAAATAGAATAGTATTAATAGGTCACAAGCAGGGGGAGCGGCAGGCAGAGGGAGAGGAAGAAGCAAGCCCCCGCGGCCCCCCCATCCCCCCGGCAGAGCAGGGATCCGATGTGGGGCTCTATCCTAGGACCCTGGGATCATGACCTGAGCCGAAGGCAGTTGCCCAACCAACTGAGCCACCCAGGTGCCCATTAATAGGTCTTTTTTTTTTTTTTAAGATTTTATTTATTTATTTGACAGAGACAGCTGGAGAGGGAACACGAGCAGGGGGAGTGGGAGAGGGAGAAGCAGACTTCCCGTGGAGCAGGGAGCCCGATGCGGGGCTCAATCCCAGGACCCTGGGATCATGACCTGAGCCGAAGGCAGATGCTTGACGACTGAGCCACCCAGGCACCCCCCATTAATAGGTCTTATGTGAAAAAAGTTATGTGGTCAAATAGTGTTTTGAAAAATTCTGGGTTAAATTAAGTTAAGGCAGATTTCTTTACGGCGTGACTTCTTAGAGCCTTGCGTGTCTAAATATACGTTGTACGTTGGGAGTGGTAAAAGAATGGCTAAAGTATGCAGAGGTTCTCACGATTATTTGACCGTGAAAGAGCTTCTTAAGGTATTAGTGATCTCAATGCTTTGAGATTACTGCACTTTGCTGTTCTGCTTTCCTCTTTGAGTTGAAAGTTTTTTAAGGGTTGTCACTCTGGAATGAGGGAATTGATTGCTTTTGTGTGCTGGTTTTCCAGAGAACTAGAATGGTGGCATTAAGCTGTTTTTTAGAAACTTCACTGGTATGGAGGCTGCCATTTCCCCCCATGAATCTTCTAAGGCAAATGGCGTAGCTCATCCAACTTGGCCCTGACTTTAAATGAATTCCCAGGAGGATAATTGAGCTGCTGCCCCCGCCATCTTTAATCCAATGTGCTAGAAGCAGGAGAGTGAGGTTGCAACTTTGTAAGTAAACAGAAACCTTGCAGCCAAGAACAAAAGCCCTTCCTTTCTCTGAAGATGTTAGTACCACACTAGGGAATCTGTAAAGCCCCATCATTTCGACTGTGAGGCATGCAGAGGGATCTGGGGCTCAGAGGAGAGGAGGAGCAATACCTTTGGTTTCCAGTCCTTTGAAGGCGGTATGTTGGTCTTGAAATTAAAAACAAGGGGCGCCTGGGTGGCTCAGTCGTTAAGCGTCTGCCTTCGGCTCAGGTCATGATCCCAGGGTCCTGGGATCGAGCCCCGCATTGGGCTCCCTGCTCCGCGGGAGGCCTGCTTCTACCTCTCCCCCTCCCCCTGCTTGCGTTGCCTCTCTCGCTGTGTCTCTCTGTCAAGTAAATAAAATCTTTAAAAAACAAAACAAACATAACAAATCTTGGAGAAATTGTTTAAAGGCATAAGGGTTACCTGAATGGTGTTCACCCCTGAATTTCAAACTTTTATCGTAAAGTTTGAGCTACCAGTGAAAATATTGAAAATGTTTCCCCAATAGGATAATACTTTTTGGGGGAGGGGCAGTTTTCTAATCATTCTTTAACATTTATATGGCTAGGTTGTTGCATTGCTATAAAAAAGATTGAAGTAATTGGTCTTGTGTATTCCTGTTGCCCTGGACAGGGTGGCTAGAAGACCCTATATTATCTTCTATGAAAATTTGATGTGAGTAGCATGCCACTCTTGCCATATCCTAGATTTTGGCTTTTAATAAGTGTCCATGAATAAATTAGTATGTTACTCTGATGTTGTTCTTTTCTTATTTTATAATTCAGATAGTAAAGAATGCTCAGTTCCACAGCTGAGTGCATTATAAATGTGAAAGTTTTGGTTTTTTAATTTTTAAAATTTATTTTTATTTATTTTTTAACATTTTATTTATTTATTTGACAGAGACACAGTGAGAAAGGGAACAAACACAAGCAAGAGGAGTGGGGGAGGGAGAAGCAGGCTTCCTGCTAAGCAGGGAGCCCGATGCGATGCCTGGCGGGCGATGCGGGGCTATCCCAGGACCCTGGGATCATGACCTGAGCCAAAGGCAGACGCTTAACGACTGAGCCACCCAGGTGCCCCAGTTTTGGTTTTTTTAGAGTATTTTAAATCCAGGTATTTTGTGCTAAATTAGTGGAAACTAGAATATTGGTCTCTTACTGCATTAAGATCCAATACTAAATTTTCATTAGCCTTTATTTTTAACTCTTCACTTTCTGCTTGGAGAGCTGTTTGCCATCTAAATTCTGTATAATGCATTAGTTTTGAACTAAAAGGTTTCAAGGAATGTGGGTGACTGGAGAAAGATCTTTAATAGCTATGTTTTGCAGAGGACAGAAACATCTTAAAAATAAGTGCTGCATTTTTTAAAAACCTTGAGGATTCAACGGGATAAGATCATTGTAGCCTAAGTAGGGGTGTAAAAATTTCTGAGATCTACTGATGTACTACAGGTCTTAATTAGGTGCGACCTGTTTGAGCTGTAGTTTTTGTTTTTTTTTTTAAGATTTTATTTGAGTGAGAGAGTGTGTGAGTGCAAGCGGGGAGAGGGGCAGAGGCAGAGGGAGAAGCAGGCTTCCCGCTGAGCAGGGAGCCCGATGCGGGGCTTGATCCCAGGACCCCGGGATCGTGACCTGAGCCGAAGGCAGACGCCCAACAACTGAGCCACCCAGCGCCCCAGCAGTGAGATTTTTTAGTCATTGTTTTATGGCTTTATAAATTAACTGAAGAAGCCCTTGAAGTTGCCGTTGCAGTCGTGTTGTCACCAGGACTGCTTGGCGCATGTCGGTGTGCTGCCTGACTGTGCTACTTGAGCTTCTGCTTGTTGTTCGGGGAAGCTCTGTGGTGGTCCCCCCAGCCCCTGCCCCCGAATCAGCCATTCTCAGTGTTACGCATAGATTGAATTCTGCTGTCTGGTTGTAAGAGAATAGTCTAGTATTGCTACTACTCTTGGTGGATGTTTTTCACTTAGTTACATGAAAGCTTTCTTTCCTTGGTTAAACTAGAATACTCTTTGGTCATTATAATGATCAAAAGTAGAGCTCTGCAGTCCAAAGCCCTGGGTTCAAATTTCTGCCCCACCGCTTACTAGCAGTTTTAAGACCTGGGACTTAACTTTTCTGTGCCTTGCAGATAGTAATTATTCAGTAAATGTTAGACATTCTTTTAAAAGATCATGGTAAATTTAGCATATAGTCTGTGGTCAGATATACATAAATTTACCATTTTAACCATGTTTAAGTATGCAGTTCAGTGGCGTTACTGTATCCATTGTAATGTATGTTGTATACCTGCTGTATACAGTGTATACATTCTCTTGTGCAACCACTGTCCATCTCCAGAACTTCTTCATCTTCCCAAACTGAAACTCTGTACCTATTGAAAAATAGAGGCGCCTGGGTGGCTCAGTCAGTTCAGTGTCCGATTCTTGATTTCGGCCTGGGTCTTGATCTCAGGGTGATGAGTTCGAGCTCTGCAATGAGTTCCACACTAGGCGTGGAGCCTGCTTCAAGCAAACAGAAAAACCAACAACTCTCCAATCCCCAGTCCACCCCCCTCGCCCCCCGCCGCCGCCCAGTCCCCTTGCCACCATTCTGCTTTCTGTTTGCACATAGTTGACTACTTTAGGTACTTCATATAAGTGGAATCATACAATATTTGTCCGTTTATGTCTGGCTCATTTCATTTAGCATAAAGTTTTGAAGGTTCATCCATATTTTGTAGTGTGTGTTAGAATTTCCTTTTTTTTTTTTTTTTTTTTTTAGTTTTTTTAATTTATTTTTTTAAGTAATCTCTACACCCACCGTGGAACTGGAGCTCATGACCCCAGGATCAGGAGTCACATGCTCTTCTGACTGGGCCAGACAGGTACCCTAGAATTTCATTCCTTTTTAAGGCTGAATAATATCCCATTTATGTAGCTTTTATCTTAATTTTTTTAACCACGTTTTATCTTTTTATCTGTCAATGGATACTTGGGTTGTTTCTATCTCTTGGCTGTTGTGAATAATGCTGCTGTAAACATTAGTGTATAGAGAATCTGTTTAGGTCGCTGCTTACAGTTCTTTTGGGTATATACCCAGAGTTGGAATTGCTGGATCATATGACAATTCTGTGTTTCATTTTTTGAGGACCCACCATACTGTTTTCTACAGTGATTGTACCATTTGTAATTCCACCAGCAATGCACAAGGAGTCCCAACTTCTCTGTGTCCTTACCAATACTTTATTTTCTGTTTATTTGCTTTTATAAAAGCCATCCAAATTGGTGTGAAGTGGTATCTCATTGTGGTTTTGATTTGCATTTCTCTAATGATAAGTGACTTTGAGCATCTTTTCATGTGCTTATTGGTCATTTGTAGATCTTCTTTGGAGAAATGTCTATTCAAGACCTTGCCCTTTTTTTTTTTTTTTTGTATGTTTATTTTTAAATAATCTCTACACCCAACATGGGGCTGAAACTCATGACCCCAAGATCAAGAATCTCATGCTTTGGGGTTCCTGGGTTGCCCAGTCGGTTAAGTGTCTGTCTGCCTTTGGCTCAGGTCATGATCTCCTGGTTCTGGGATAGAGACCCACATCGGGCTTCCTGCTCAGCAAGGAGTCTGCTTCTCTTTCTCTCTCTCCCTCCCCTTCTCTCTGCCCTCCCCTCGGCTTATGTTCTCTCATTCAAATAAATAAATAAAATCTTTAAAAAAAAGATTTTATTTATTTATTTGACAGAGAGCACAAACAGGGGGAGTGGGAGAGGGAGAAGCAGACTCCCCACTGAGCAGGAAGCCCAACATGGGGCTCAATCCCAGAACCCTGGGATCATGACCTGAGCTGAAGGCAGACACTTAACAACTGAGCCACCCAGGTGCTCCTAAATAAATAAAATCTTTAAAAAAAAAAAAAAAAGATGGTCCTGGCATCGATCCTCGCATTGGGCTGTCCCTCTGCTCGACGAGGAGCCTGCTTCTCCCTCTTCTTCTGCCTGCCGCTCTGCCTACTTGTGCTCTCTCTCTCTCAAATAAATAAAATCTTTTTTAAAAAAAAGAATCTCATGCTTTTCTGACTGGGCCAGCCAGTGTCGTCATTCCCCTCCCACCCCCCCAACCCCCCCAACTCCAGTCCATTTTTTTAATTGGGTTGTTTTTGTTGTTGTTGAGTGGTAGGAGTTCTGTATATGTTCTGGATATTAATCCTTTATCACATGTATAATTGCAGATATTTTCTCCCATTTCGTTGGTTGCCTTTTACTTTGTTGGTAGTGTCGATGCACAGTTTTTATTTTTTTTAAAGATTTTATTATTTATTTTTTAAAGATTTTATTTATTTGACAGAGAGAGACAGTGAGAGAGGGAACATAAGCAGGGGGAGTGGGAGAGGGAGAAGCAGGCTTACCACGGAGCAGGGAGCCAGATGCAGGGCTCGATCCCAAAACCCTGGGATCATGACCTGAGCCGAAGGCAGATGCTTAACGACTGAGCCACCCAGGCGCTCCAGATTTTATTTATTTTTTTTGAGAAAGAGAGACCGAGAGTGCGAGAGAGAGCGAGCACAAGCAGGGGAAAGGGCAGAGGGAGAAGCAGACTCCCCACCGCCGCAGGCAGACGCTTCACCGATTGAGCCACCCAGGCGCCCTGCACAGAAGTTTTTAATAAGATTGTGTTTATTATTGGGCGCCTGGGTGGCTCAGTTGGTTAAGCGACTGCCTTCAGCTCAGGTCATGATCCTGGAGTCCCGGGATCGAGTCCCGCATCGGGCTCCCTGCTCAGCGGGGAGTCTGCTTCTCCCTCTCCCACTCCCCCTGCTTGTGCTCTCTCTCTCACTGTGTCTCTCTCTGTCAAATAAATAAAATCTTAAAAAAATATATATATGTATATTTATTTATTTGACAGAGAGAGACACAGTGAGAGAGAGAGCACAAGTAGGGGGAGCAGCAGGCAGAGGGAGAGGGAGCAGCAGACCGCCCCAAGGATCAGGGAGCCCGACGTGGGGCTCGATCCCAGGACCCTGAGATCATGACCTGAGCCGAAGGCAGATGCTTCACCGACTGAGCCACCCAGGTGCCCTAAAAATAAAATCTTTTTGGGATGCCTGTGCTCAGCAGGGAGTCTGCCTCTTCCTCTCCCTCTGCCCCCCCATCCCCCGCTCATCTGTGTGCACATGTGCGCGTGCTCTCTCTCAAATAAGTAAAATGTTTAAAAAAAATAGGGGTGCCGGGGTGTCTCAGTTGGTTGAGCTTCCGATTCGGTCTCAGTTCAGGTCCTGATCTCAGGGTCGCGGGCTTTGCACTCAGTAGGGAGTCGGCTTGAGATTCTCTCTCTCTCCTTCTGCCCCTCCCCCTGCTCTTGCTTGTGTGTGGGCACTCTCTCTCTCAAAATAAATAAAATCTTTTTTTTTAAAAGATTTTATTTATTTATTTGAGAGAGAGAGAGTGAGAGAGAGCAAGCACATGAGAGGGGGGAGGGTCAGAGGGAGAAGCAGACTCCCTGCTGAGCAGGGAGCCGGATGCGGGACTCGATCCAGGGACTCCAGGATCATGACCTGAGCCGAAGGCAGTCGCTTAACCAACTGAGCCACCCAGGCGCCTCTCAAAATAAATAAAATCTTTAAAAAAAATCTTTAAAAAATTGTTGCCAAATCCAAAGTCACAAAGCTTTTACCCCCGATGTTTTTTTCCCCAAGAGTTTTATAGTTTTAGTTCTTATATTTATGTCTTTGATCCCTTTTAGTTAATTTTTGTATATGCTGTAAGGGTCCAACTTCATTCTTTTGCATGTGGATATCCGGTTTTTCCAGCAGGTTTTGAAGTAAGGAAGTGTGATTCCTCTATCTGTTCTTTTTTAAGACTGTTTTGGCCATTTGGGATCCCTATGAATTTTAGGCTGGGTTTTTCTGTTCACATGCTTTTTTATATTGAACCAAACAATATAAAACTAAACTGAATGGGACCCTATTATTACAATATGACAGCTGATTCCTGTCAGTGAGTTTTTAATTGACTTTTAGCTCCTTGGATCACAGTTGTTTTTTTTTTTTAAGATTTTATTTATTTATTTGACAGAGAGCGCAAGTAGACAGAGTGGCAGGCAGAGGGAGAGGGAGAAGCAGGCTCTCCGCTGAGCAGGGAGCTGGACATGGGGCTTGATCCCAGGACCCCAGGATCATGACCTGAGCTGAAGGCAGCCGCTCAACCGACTGAGCCACCCAGGCGCCCCCACAGTATTTTTTTTTTTTAATGGGAAGCAAGGTTACTCCAAATACCTTTGCTCTTATAAGTGAATTGTTTTGTTATGGTTGGAACAGTTTATTTTTAAAAGTTTAGTTCAAATTTTTATAAAAACTAAGATACACACTGAAAGTTTTCCATCATTGTTTCTCACCTGCCTAGTTTCAAAGTCCATCACTGTTACTCCCTTTTTTTTGTCATTTGAGAGTTTCTTTACAGATACACAGATATGAATTTATTTTTAGTTTTTCTTTTTTAAATTTTTATTTTATTTTTTTAAGATTTTATTTATTTATTTGACAGAGATAGCGAGAGAGGGAACACAAGCAGGGGGAGTGGGAGAGGGAGAAGCAGGCTTCCCGCTGAGCAGGGAGCCCGATGGCAGGCTTGATCATGACCTGAGCCGAAGATAGACGCTCAACGACTGAGCCACCCAGGCGCCCTCCTTTTTTTAAATACAAAAGATAGCATAGTTTTCCACATCTTGCTTTTTTGCGTAATGCGAGATTTTTTTCTCAAATCAGTACACAGAGAATTACTCTTTAAATGAGACTTTTTTTTTTTTTTAAGATTTTATTTATTTGACAGAGATAGTGAGAGAAGGAACACAAGCAGGGGGCGTGGGAGAGGGAGAAGCAGGCTTCCCACCAAGCAGGGAACCTGATGTGGGGCTTGATCCTGGGATCATGACTTGAGCCGAAGGCAGATGCTTCACCGACTGAGCCACCCAGGCGCCCCGAAACATTTTTTTCTTAAAGATTTATCGATTTACTTGAGAGAGCGGGCCCTTGTAGTAGGGAGGGGCAGAGGAAGCCGACTCCCGGCTGAGTGCAGAGCCCAGGAGGGGCTGGATCCCATTACCCATGAGATCATGACCTGAACAGAAACCAAGAGCCCTGTGCTCAACTGACTGAGCCACCCAGTTGTCCCTCTTTAAATGAAAATTTTAAGGGCGAAATATTTTCATGAATACCAGAGCTTAATTGGGAAAGAATATTGGTTTGTGGCTGTGTACCTTTCCTATTGACTACAAGTCTTGCTCTTTAAAGACTTTCGTTGCTATTATTCTCTTGGCATTGAATATACGTAATTTGAGTACTACTAGTTTATTAAACTTAGGAGGAGCACCTGGCTGACTTAGTCGGTAGAGCCGCAACTCTTGATCTTGGGGTTGTGAGTTTGAGCCCCGTGTTGGGTGTAAAGAGTACTTAAAAATAAAATCTTAAAAAAAAAAACCCAACAACTTAATTTAGGAATGTTGACTGCCTAGTTCATGAAATCAGATTATGTCAGAAAATCCAAGGCCTTTATCAGTGCTATGGGGTTATTTTTCCAGTTCATTGAATATAGACCTCACATGGTTTTCTCTATCCTACATTGGTTCAGTCTAGGAAAATGACAGTTAATAACTCTGATAAAGAGAAGACTTGGGGGAAAAAAAGAGAAAACTTTGTTTTCTTCTCGTTCTGTCAGAGCTTTGTAACCATTTAAATCTACTGGTTATGGGGAACTGAAAAGCCCTGACCATTCATATGTTCACAGAATGTTTGTTGTACACCTACTATGGGAAAGGTCTATACGTAGGTGTTGTAGAATATATAAAAATAAATGACACAGCCTCATTCTTCTAGAAGATCTATAGCTCTGAAGGGAAGACCTGTATTAAAATAACTATAATACTTGATAGAATGTGTTTATAAATTAACTAACCAGCATTAAAAGTGCCTTTATTCAGCACTTTTTGCTACTTAGGTCTAAGTGTGAGACAGGCTTACCAAATCCTGAAAATTCTACTTTCAAAATCTCTCAGTTTCTGCCTATCCCTGTTGCTTTAGTTTTAGGTGTTGTGATTGCTTGCCTGTATTCATTTAATACCTTGAATATGTTTTTTGTTTTTAAGATTCTATTCACTTATTTGAAAGAGCGAGAGAGAGCATGAGCGTGGTAGAGGGACAGAGGGAGAGGGAGAAGCAGACTCCCCACTGAGCAGGGAGCCCAGACCCTTGGGATCATGACCTGAGCTGAAGGCAGATGCTTAACCGACTGAGCCACCGAGGCACCCCCTACCTTGGATATGTTTTTAATAATAACTAGCACTAAGCACTTCCCGTTAATTAATTTGTTTAATTCTCACAATACTCTAAAAGTAGATGTTGATATTTCATTTTACAAATGAAAAAAGGTGAGGTGGGGAGAAAATCAGTGATTTGCATAAGGCCACAAAAATAAGTACAAGAGCCAGTGTGTGGAATCAGAAAGTCTGACTCTTAGGCTCAGACTCTTTTTTTTTTTAAGATTTTATTTATTTTTTGACAGAGACAGACACAGTGAAAGGAGAGAGGGAACATAAGCGGGGGGAGTGGGAGAGGGAGAAGAAGGCTTCCCGCGGAGCAAGGAGCCCGATGTAGGGCTCGATCCCAGGACCCTGGGATCATGACCTGTCTTAGGCTCAAACTCTTGAATATTATGCTATATTCTTCTTATCTGTGTGTTTGCATATGCACACATATATAAATGTTACACACATGTATGTCATTGTTCAGTGTCCGAAATGTTTCATTGTAGGATATGCTTTAATTTACTTAATCTTTTCCCTCTGAGGAACATTTGGGATGTTTCTAGTTTTGTTTTGTTTTTTACGAAGATTTTATTTAATTATTTGAGAGAGAGCGCCCACACAGAGGAAGAAGGAGCAGACTCCCCATTGAGCAGTGGGCCCAACGTGGGGTTCTATCCCAGGACCCCAGGATCATGACTGGAGCCCAAGGCAGATGCTTAACCCACTGAACCACCTAGGCACCCCACATGTTTCCAGTTTGTGTGTGTGTGTTCTCTCATAACCAGGGTTCCAGTGAAACATCTTACATACACCTTTATACATTGTAGTTTATCTGTAAGTAAAGTTCCTAGAAATGTAATTACTGGATCAAAGTGTATACACATTTAAAATTTTGTTAGATATTATTAAATTATTCTCCAAAAATTTGTACCAGTTTACATTCACAGCAACAGGCTATGAGAGTTTCTAAAACAATCCAATTTAAATTTGACGGAAGTAGTGTGGCTGGACAGTGATGAGATCTGTCTTCGGTACTTTCGGGAACACTTATATACCTTATTAGCATTTCTTTTCTTAAAAGCAAATGTCTTTGAATTTTAATTATTGGCCATGTGACTGTAGCCAATTGTTGGAAAGAGGAGTAGGCATTTTAAAAGAAAAGCGTTCATGTTTGAAATGTCCCTCAAACCTCTCAATTGTCAATCTACATGTTAAAGTTTTGATAAATTGATCTCTTGTCACCACAATCTTTTTAAATCAGAACAGCCATAGGAGTAGGGAGCACATACAGTTTCCAGTTGACTGCTCACATGGCAACTCCTTACTGGAGTTCTTGTTGACTCCGAGTAGGCAGAGGCAGAGAGCTAAGCACTGCTCTCTCAGCAGGGTCAAACTGTTTTCAGGAAATGGGGGATGTTCAGATGGGTAAGACCAAATGCCTGCTACAACTTAGATTTCCTTTCTGACTAGTTTTCCTGCCCAGTGGGTCACTTGTCTTCCTCATTCTATTTCTGTGCTTTTAGGGTGAAGGTGATTTGTTTTATTTAATAGATTTAAATTTTGTTTAGTGAACTTAGAACTTATTAGTAGGCCTTAATAGGGTCACAGTAGAGGGGTTACATTTGGTGGTACCACAGTCCCACATTCTTCATTTTATCCCATATTCAGGGTCTGCTGTCAAGAGTAAAATGAAACAGGGCGCCTGGGTGGCTCAGATGGATAAGCGTCTGCCTTCGGCTCAGGTCATGATCTCAGGGTCCTGGGATCGAGTCCCGCATTGGGCTCCCTGCTCCTTGGGAGCCTGCTTCTCCCTCTGCCTTTCTCTCTCACTCTGTCTCTCATGAATTTAAAAAAAAAAAAAAATCTTAAAAAAAAAAAGTAAAATGAAACAAACTTAGTTTTCTTTTTTTTTTTTTAAAGAGCTTATTTATTTGACAGAGACAGCAAGAGAGGGAACATAAGCAGGGGGAGTGGGAGAGGGAGAAGCAGGCTTCCCGCTGAGCAGGGAGCCCAAAGTGGGGCTCGATCCCAGGATCCCGGGATCATGACCTGAGCCGAAGGCAGACGCTTAACAACTGAGCCACCCAGGCGTCCCTTTCTTAAATATTCTTAAGAAATGACAGGAAGTTTGAGTAATTCAAGGGCATGAGGTGTGTTCGAAGTTACCATCTCCTTTGATATGAAAAGAATGTTAGAGATTTTCATTAATTTATTGTCAGTGATGGTGTTCTTTTGCTTAATTTCTATTCAAGGAGTCTGTTATTTTAAAATACTTCCAAGGAGCTTGTCTTCTAAGCCTGCTAATATGTTCACTCTGTCTCTCCCTTTCTCTCTCTTCTTTTTTTTTTTGGTGGTTGTTTTAAAGATTTTATTTTTAAGTAATCTCTACATCCAACCTGGGGCTTGAACTTAGAACCCTGACATCAAGAGTCACAGCTCTACTAACTGAGCCAGCCAGGAGCCCCTAATATCCGTTCCCCTAAGTTTTGGATTACTAAGATATTTCCTTTTGCTGATTGATCAAAAGATTTGTACCCACTGTTGATCTGTATCTTCCTTACTGCCTAAGACTGGTTTTTGGAAATGAAGAGAAAAGAAACTGGAATCATCAGTTGTCTTATATCATCATACTGACCTGTTTGTAGTGTAAGCCTCAGTGAAGGTAACTGTGAAGGGGGTTCTACTTTTAAAATGTTGAAAGCTTGGGGCGCCTGGGTGACTCGGTTGAGTATCTGCCTTCAGTTCAGGTCATGATCCCAGGGTCCTGGGATTGAGCCCGGTATCAGGCTGCCCGCTCAGAGAGGAGCTTGCTTCTCCCTCTTCCTCTGCCTGCCACTCCCCCTGCTTGTATTCTCTCTGTCAATTAAATAGATGAAATCTTAAAAAAAAAGTTGAAAGCTTAACAGTTCTGATATTTGGGGTGAGGTTTATTTCTGGAGTTTTATCTCTTTTAGCTTAACAAGAAGTATCTTTAAACAAACCTTAAGGAAAGGGAAAAAATTTCTCTTCCATTTACTTAAATTGATGGCCTTTTCCCACCCCACATTCTTCATTTTTTTGGATAAAATTAGCTTAGGGCCACTTTTGAGACTTCACTTGGGAAAAGGAATGAAGTGAAAGTGCTAGTGTCCATCAGAGTAAACACTGTGGAGGGGAAGAATTATGCCTTATCCATGGTTGTAGCCCTTGTACCTAGAACAGTACCTGCCATATGACGTGATTAATTTGTTGCATGAACAGGAAATAGAAAATTTAAATTGTGGTATACTCATAATTGACATTCTATATACTACTTAAAATGAATGAACTAGTTACATGTATCAACTTGGATAAATATCAAAGGTAATGTTAAAAAAGTGAGTTGATAATAATACCATATATATCATGTAATACCGTAAAAACTTTTAAACTTGCAAAACAATGCAATTTCTCTTTTTTTTTTTTTGAAGATTTTATTTATTTATTTATTTGACAAAGACACAGCGAGAGAGGGAACACAAGCAGGGGGAGTGGGAGAGGGAAGTGAGGAAAAGAGAGAGGGAAATAGGATTGGAATAGTTACTCAGCTTCAGTTTTATTTTGAGGTTTTATTTCTTTTTTTTTTCTTTTTTAGATTTTATTTATTTATTTGAGAGAGAGAGTGCAGAGGGAGAGTGAGAGAGAGAAGCAGGCTTCCCGCTGAGCAGGGAGCCCGATGCGGGGGCTCGATACCAGGACCCTGGGATCATGACCTGAGCCGAAAGCAAATGCCCAACCTGAGCCACCCAGGCGCCCCTGAGGTTTTATTTCTTAAGTTAGGTGATAAGTAAATGGTTGTTATGATATTCTCTATACTTCTTGGAAATTTGAAAAGTTTGTAAAAATGAGCACATACAGATCAGGGGTCAGAAAACTAAAGGTTAATAAATTTTGTTTGTAGCACATGAGCTAAGAATTATGAATGGTTTTACAGTTTTAAATGGTTGAAAAAAGTCAAAAGAAGGATATTTCACTATATGCAGAAATGATACAAAATTTAGATTTTGGTAGCCATAAATAAAGTTTCATTGGAAATAATCACTTTTTACATATTGTGTATGGCTGCTTTCACACTGCTCCAATGTCACAGTTAGTAGTCACAACAAAGATAATGCCCCCGAAGACTAAAATAGTTACTATCTGGCCTTTATACAGGAAAGGCCAATCCATGGTGTAGGTAAATTCCAGTCCTAGATGAATAGTGGTATAACTGCGCAAATGAGCTGCTATTTGGTAAACATTTGTAATAAGTTTAAGGTAGTTATTCCCAGATTGTGTTTTTTGAAAGGATGTTTTGTTCAGAGGAAAATCAGTCAGCCAGAAATTGACTTTCATGGACGTTTCAAAATGGCTACCCACGGGCGCCTGGGTGGCTCAGTGGGTTAAGCGTCCAACTCTTGATTTTAGCTCAGGTCATGATCCCAGGGTCATGAGATTGAGTCCCACTTCAGGCTCCGTGCTGGGCGTGGAACCTGCTTAAGATTTTCTCTCTCCCTCTGCCGCCCACCCACTCTGCGTGCTTGTGTGTGCATACGCGCGGGCTCTCAAATAAATAAAATATCTAAAAAATAATAGTAATAAAATGGCTACCCAAGAGTAATCCCATTTTGTTAGATGAATCCAAATCTATTCCCCTTTGACTCTCTCTTTAACTTGCTTGTTATTAAAGTTCCTGATTGTAGTTTTATCTTGGATGTTTGACAGTTTTATTTTATTTTATTTTTTTAAAGATTTTATTTATTTATTTGAGACAGAGAGAATGAGAGAGAAACAGCACATGAGAGGGGGGAGGGTCAGAGGGAGAAGCAGACTCCTCGCTGAGCAAGGAGCTCGATGCGGGACTCGATCCCGGGACTCCAGGATCATGACCTGAGCCGAAGGCAGTCGCTTAACCAACTGAGCCACCCAGGCGCCCGGATGTTTGACAGTTTTAAATACTTAACCAGAGCTGCATGATTTTGGTA
Organism: Neomonachus schauinslandi; assembly: GCF_002201575.2. Classification (NCBI taxonomy): domain Eukaryota; kingdom Metazoa; phylum Chordata; class Mammalia; order Carnivora; family Phocidae; genus Neomonachus; species Neomonachus schauinslandi. The sequence goes on along the minus strand of NC_058408.1, from coordinate 333,536 downwards.
GCTTAATGTTTCTTCTTTACAACAACTTTTAGCAAACCAGCAGCATTTTAGAGGACTGTAATATTTAAATATGCAAACATACAAAGTCACTGAAGTAAGGGCTACTTTTTCAGCAGTCCTTTTAGTTTTAAGATGGATTAAACTCTGGCCAAGTGTTTAGCTTTGGGAACTTAACAGTATATAGCAGAAGTGGTGATCTGAATCCATTACAGTATAGTTGGTATTTTTTAAAGACAATGCTGGATCTCTATAGAAGAAATATTTCTTAAGGAGACTTCCACTTCAGAACAACATGATGTAATTTTGATTATTTGTAGAAAAATATTGATTTATTCAATATTTCCTTGAAAAGCACTAATCTTTCCCTTGTACTCCATTGGGTAGTCTGAAACAGCACCAAAAGTCAAGTTAGTCCTGTTTCAGGTGTCTTTTCGTATTCTCTCCAGGCTGCATGAGGTTATTCGTTTTCATCATATTAGAAGAAATGGAAAAGGCAAAATTGGATGATTTGAGTGCTCTTCATCTTTTCTTCCTTATAAAAAGTGTTTTGGTTTTGGTTTTGTTTTTTTTTTAGATTTTTTTTTTTTTTTAAGATTTTATTTATTTATTTGACAGTGAGAGAGGGAACACAAGCAGGGGGAGTGGGAGAGGGAGAAGCAGGCTTCCCGCCGGGCAGGGAGCCCAATGTGGGGCTCGATCCCAGGACCCTGGGATCATGACCTGAGCCAAAGGCAGACGCTTAACGACTGAGCTACCCAGGCGCCCCTAAAAAGTGTTTTAAGAGATACTTATTTTAGTTTTCAAAGCCATAGCCACAGTATTTTTTAATTAACTGGAATTGTTTGCTTTACCAATTCCTCTTTTTAAAAGATCCTTCCAAAAAATAAAAAAGACCCTTCCAAAAGGGATCTTAATAAAGTTGCAATATAAAAAGCAATGAAATATAAAATGTCTAGTCTTTTTTTTTCTCTAGGAAGTCTGGGGATGTATATGTAGAATAAACAAAGATCTTCTAAACTCCTCTGTAATTAATATTTGAGTCAATATTAGGAATTGCTTTCTTGGTCTGAAAATTTTCCCATGTACAGAAAGGCCCACAAACCATTCTGGTTTTTTTATGGTCCCTCCTGCTTTCCTTTTTGGTTCAGATTATCCCATTATTTGTCCTAAGTGGAATAGAGAATCCAGTTCTTGTTGAGTGGTGTTTTTGTTTGGGGATAGGCAACCATCTTTTTTTTTTTTTTTTTTTAAGATTTTACTTATTTGTCAGGGGGTGGGGGCACAAGCAGGGGGAGTGGCAGGCAGAGGGAGAAGCAGGCTCTCCACTGAGCAAGGAGCCCAATGGGAGACTCAGTCCCAGGACCCTGGGATCATGACCTGAGCTGAAGGCAGATACTTAACCGACTGAGCCACCCAGACGCCCCTTGAAGAGCCTTAACTACCAAAGTCAAAGGTATGAAAGTCTCAGTGAATAGGATATTCACATGACCCCTGACCTCAGATGTGATTATCAATCTTAGAAAGCTTTTTTTTTTTAAGATTTACTTATTTATTTTAGAGAGAGGGAGCTCATGGGGGGGGGGGGGCAGAGGGAGAGAGACAAGCAGAGTCTGCACAGAGCTCGATGCAAGGCTTGATCTCATGACCCTTGAGATCATGACCTGAGCTGAAATCATGAGTCGGACACTTAACGGACTGAACCATCCAGGTGCCCCAATCTTGGAAAGCTTAGGTAAAAAGGAATGGGTAACTTTTGCTGTGTGGCTAAAGGAAGGACCAAGATACTGTCAGCTATCTTGAATTAATGTTAAATCATTGCATCATCAAGGAGCATTTAGTGACTTATCTTCCTGCCCCTCAGATGTCTTAGCTCTGTACCTCTTGCACCTGATTTCTAGCAGCACTGAGGCAAGGAAATACTACCACTCTCTTGCATGTTAGTTTTTGTTTTGTTGTGTTTTTGTGAACTTTCCCCCCTCCCCCTAGGTGTAATATACAGAAAAAGCTTTATAAGGTGACCACCTAGATGGAGATACAGAAGATTATCTCCACCCAGAAGCCTTTTTCATGCTCCTTCCTAGCCATTATCCTTCCTTCCCCACCCCCAAAGGTGACCACTGTTCTGACTTCCTCTGCCAGCATTGTCCAGCTGTGGGGTTGAGGTAATAATAGCTACAGACCTCCTCCAGGGTGAAATCCTGTTGGTGGTGTTGAATGTAATGGTTTTCAACGGGGAGGATTTAGCTCCCCAGGGGACGTTAGGCTGTGTATGGGGGTATTTTTGGTTCTAAGAAGTGGCTTTGATGGTGCTACTGGCATTTAGTGTGTAGGCTGGACATACTGCCGAGAACCCTGCAATGCACAGGACAGCTTCCCCCAACAGAGAATTCTCTGGCTCAAAGTGTCCATGTTACTGAGGTTGAGAAACCCTGTTCTAATAGCGAGGACCTACTGAAGTGATTGTGGCAGTGATACATTCAGTTGTTGAAAACCTATTCTGGAGGCACCTGGGTGGCTCAGTTGTTTGAGCGCCTGACTTTTGGTTTCGGCTTGGGTAGTGATCTCAGGGTTGTGAGATCAAACCCTGAGTCGGACTCTGCCCTCAGTAGGGGGTCTGCTTGAGGATTCTCTCTACCTCTCCCTCTGTGCCACCCCCCCCATGCACACTCTCTCTAAAATATAAACAAATCTTTTTTTTAAAAAGAAAACCTATTCTGCTTTTGAAGCTTTTGTCATTAATTTAAAATCCTTATTTACAGGAAAAAAATCATTACAGGGAACTCTTAAGGGTAAACTTACTTTATTTTTTAAAGATTTATTTATTTATTAGAGCGAGAATGTGAGCACAGAGTGGGAAAGAGAATCTCAAGCAGACCTTGCTGAGCGCGATGCAGGGCTCGATCTCACAACCCTGAGGTCATGACCTGAACCTAAACCAAAAATCGGAAGCTTAACTGACTGAGGCACCCTGAGGGTAAACGTCTTGTTTTTTTTTTTAAGATTTTATTTATTTATTTGTCAGAGAGAAAGAGCGTGCGAGCGCAGAAAGGGGCAGAGGGAGAAGCAGGCTCTGCAGTGAGCAAAGAGCCTGATGTGGGACTCAGTCCCAGGACCCTGGGATCATGACCCGAGCCGAAACTGAGCCACCCATGCGTCCCAAGGGTGAACTTCTTAAGGTGAATATTTATTGCCTGATAAAATGATAAACCTCTTTCTTGATCACTTAAGATACCAGATCTTTGTCCCTGTACTGAAGAAAAGTGACACCTTTTGTCCTATAGGCTACCTGTGCCTGTTAATGCTGATAGGCAAATCTTAGCTAATAGACTGTCAGAAGCTCCCCCTAGGTGAGATCCAGACCAGGCAAGTGTTCCCCTTTGGACTGTGTTTAGGTATAATTTCATAGTACTTAATCCACTCCTGCATGAATATGTTCTTCCCTCATTTCAGTAAAGATGATGCTTTGCAAGTATGCTAGATGAAGTATACATCTAATCCTGAGCCCATTTTGATGTCCAGATTCTTATTATGTTTTACATATTGCTGTGTACAGGAGTGATGGTCAAAATGTCCATTGGAATATTTCATCTATCAATTTTGATTTTAAACTTCTTGACCATTTATGATTGCCTGAGCAGATATGTGTTAGTGTAACCCTGTGTAGTACTACAATTCTGGCTGAGTAATGCTTCTTTGACCCTAAAAGACCCTTTTAACTTGGTCAGCTAGATTATTTTTTCTAGATCTCTGTTCTTCGCCATTAGGGTGTCTTTGCTAGCGTTCTGTGTACTATGATAGTCTTGTTACCCATCTTCCTATGGAGTTTTACTAGTGGCTTATGCCCCTTCTGGCTGGGCCCGGGAGCTTTGTCCCTTCCTTTCATTGTGCATATACGTCTTTTAGAAATTATGTTAAGTTCAACTGACATGTTAATTTTTAAAGCTTATTTAATTTTTGGATAGGTAGTATATGCACATGATGTAGTATTCACAATTGGAAAAAGAATTGCAGTAAAAAAAAAGTACATCTTTTCTCTGGAGGTTGAACTTATCTGTTTCTTGGTAGACATTATAAACTTAAGACTTTTCTCTCTTTTTGTTAACCTTTTTATTCTGAAGAATTTAAAATACACACCCAAATAGAGTATAGAGTAGTTAATTTCGGTGTACCTACTACTCACCTGCAAAAATAGCAACATTTTGCCATTCTTTACAGTTAATTTCAATGTTGAACATACAGAGAAAATATTTTGAAGATATATAAAATTTAGTAACATAAAAGTTTATTTTTATTTTTTTAATTTTTTTTAAAGATTCTATTTATTTGACAGAGAGAGACAGTGAGAGAGGGAACACAAGCAGGGGGAATGAGAGAGGGAGAAGCAGGCTCCCAGCCGAGCAGGGAGCCCGATGCGGGACTCAATCCCAGGACCCTGGGACCATGACCTGAGCTGAAGGCAGATGCGTAACGACTGAGCCACCCAGGCGCCCCTTTGAAAGTTTATTTTAAATTTGACAGTCACGGGGCGCCTGGGTGGCTCAGTTGTTAAGTGTCTGCCTTCAGCTCAGGTCATGGCCCCAGGGTCCTGGGATCGAACCCCGCATCGGGCTCCCTGCTCCGCGGGAAGCCTGCTTCTCCCTCTCCCACTCCCCCTGCTTGTGTTCCCTCTCTCACTGTGTCTCTCTGTCAAATAAATAAAATCTTTAAAAAAAAAAAATGACAGTCATACATGTCCATTTTCTCTTTCCTGATCTTTCCTTTTATATTGGCCTCCATTTTTCTCATGTGTAATCTGAGGAGATAATTGTGTGGTTGTCCTGAAATTCTGGTAACTTATGTCTCATGAGTCTACCAAGATTATCAGAGAAATCTGAGTGAAGTGCATTCTGAGCTTGCCCAGTCTGGGCAGTAGGATGGACAGGATCTTCATCTCTGATCATCAGTAAATAGTTAGATCTCATTCTAGCATAGCCTGTTGATCATAGGACTCCATTGTGGTAATTATTGAAAAGTGGAAGATAGGTTAAGAAGTTTATGGAAGTTGTTGACTGTGTAGCTGTAATCATTTTTTTTTTTTTAAGATTTTATTTATTTGAGAGCGAGAGAGCACGAGCACAAGCAGGGGGAGCTGCAGAGGGAGATGGAGAAGCAGGCTCCCCACAGAGCAGGGAGCCCAGTGCAGGGCTTGATCCCAGGACCCTGGGATCATGACCCAAGCCAAAGGCAGATGCTTAACCAACTGAGCCGCCCAGGCGCCCCATCATTTATTTATTTTTTTTAAAAAAAATTTTTTTAAAAGATTTTATTTATTTATTTACTTGAGAGAGAGAAACAGCATGAGAGGGGATAGGGTCAGAGGGAGAAACAGGCTCCCTGCTGAGCCGGGAGCCCGATGCGGGACTCAATCCCAGGACTCCGGGATCTTGACCTGAGCCGAAGGCAGTCGCTTAACCAACTGAGCCGCCCAGGCGCCCCATCATTTATTTTCTTTTCTTAGTTTCTCTTTTTTTCCTCCCTGTTTGGAGACTCTTTTAAAGTCAGAGATTGAGGGGTGCCTGGGTGGCTCAGTCGTTAAAGCGTCTGCCTTTAGCTCAGGTCATGATCCCAGGGTCCTGGGACCGAGCCCCGCATTGGGCTCCCTGCTTGGCGGGAAGCCTGCTTCTCCCTCTCCCACTCTGGATGCTTGTGTTCTCTTTCTTGCTGTGTCTCTCTTCTGTCAAATAAATAAAATCTTTAAAAAATAAATAAAAAAGTCAGAGATCGAGTGGAACATCAGCTTATGGAGAATGGTGGGTTTTGGTTTTGGGTTTTTTTTTTTTTTTTAAGATTTTATTTATTTATTTGACAGAGAGATAGAGAGCACAAGTAGGCAGAGTGGCAGGCAGAGGCAGAGGGAGAAGCAGGCTCCCCACTGAGCAGGGAGCCGGACGTGGGGCTCGATCCCAGGACCCCAGGATCATGACCTGAGCCAAAGGCAGCCGCTTAACCGACTGAGCCACCCAGGCGCCCCAGTTTTGGTTTTTTTGAGCTTCAGAGACTTCAGAGAATGATAAAGATAAGAGCAGTGTTCACAACAAAAGTGAAAGATGAGAAGCTTAATGGAGAGTAATATATTTGAAGCTTTAAGTGAAGCTGTTTCTAGTCTGGGAGCCTCTACCCTTGGAAAGGTAGAGAGGGGGAGACACTGGTGGATATTTAGTAAGAGAAAAAAGCCAGGTCAAAAGTAGAATCTAAGTGCTTAGAAAAGCTGTGGCAAAACGTCATTAATTAGATTATTAAATCGCAACTTTCCTCAGTTTTCTTGGTGGCACTTAGTTGATGACAGGTGTTAGCACATTGAGGTGTTTGGGTTGAGTTTTTCATTGTCAGATAAATTCATTCTAATAGTTTTTTGGTGGAGTCATTAGGGTGTTCTCTATATACCATCATATCATCTTCAAATAGTGAAAGTTTTATTTCTTCCTTTCTAATTTGGATGTCTTTTATTTGTTTTTCTTGCCTGATTGCCGTCGCTAGGACTTCCAACAGTATGTTGAATAAAAGTGGTAAGAGTGGACATCCTTGTCTTGTTCCTCATCTTTGAGGAAAAGCCTTTAGCTTTTCACCAGTGAACATGATATAAGCTGTGGGTTTGTCGTATATGGCCCTTACTATGTTGAAGTGTGTCCCTTCTAAACCTACTTTTTGAGATTTTTTTTTAAGATTTTATTTATTTATTCGAGAGAGAGTGAAAGAGCACAAGCAGGGGGAGCAGCAGAGGGAGAGGGAGAAGCAGGCTCCCCACTGAGCAGGAAGCCTGATGTGTGGGGCTCGATCTCAGGACCCAAGCTGAAGGCAGACGTTTAACCAACTGAGCCACCCAGGTGCCCTGAGGTTTATTTTTTTAAGATTTTAAGTAGTCTCTACGCCCAGTGTGGGGCTCAAACTCACAACCCCAAGATCAAGAGGCACATACTATACCAACTGAACCAGCCAGGTGTCCCTGAGATTTTTTTTTTTTTAAGATTTTATTTATTTATTTGAGAGAGAGAATGAGAGAGAGCATGAGAAGGAGGAAGGTCAGAGGGAGAAGCAGACTCCCCGCCGAGCAGGGAGCCCGACGCGGGACTCGATCCCGGGACTCCAGGATCATGACCTGAGCTGAAGGCAGTCGCTTAACCAACTGAGCCACCCAGGCGCCCCCTGAGATTTTTTTTAATCATAAACCGATGTTGCGTTTTGTCAAATGTTTTTTCTTCATCTATTGAGACAATCATGTGATTTTAATCATTCATTTTGTTAATGTGGTGTGTCATGTTGATTGATTTACAGAAGTTGAACCATCCCTGCATCTCTGGAATAAATCCCACTTGATCATGTATGAATCTTTTTAATGTATTGTTGAATTTGATTTGCTAATATTTTGTTGAGAATTTTTGCATCTATGTTCATCAGGGATATTGGCCTATAAATTTTGTGTATGTGTATCTTTGTCTGGTTTTTGTATCAGGGTAATGCGGACTTCATAAAATGAGTTTGAAAGTGCTCATTCCTCTTCAGTTTTTTGGAGTAATTTGAAAAAGATAGATACTAACTCTTCTTGAAATGTTCGGTAGACTTCACCTATTTTTTTTTTTTTTAAGATTTTATTTATTTATTTGAGACAGAGAGAATGAGAGAGACAGAGAGCACATGAGAGGGGGGAGGGTCAGAGGGAGAAGCAGGCTCCCTGCCGAGCAGGGAGCCCGATGCGGGACTCGATCCCGGGACTCCAGGATCATGACCTGAGCCGAAGGCAGTCGCTTAACCAACTGAGCCACCCAGGCGCCCCTAGACTTCACCTATTAAGTCATTGTGTCCTGGACTTTTATTTTTGGGGAGTTTTAAAATTACTGATTTAGTTTCATTACTTGTAATCATTCTCAGATTTTCTATTTCTTTGTGCTTCAGTCTTGGAAGGTTGTGTGTTTCTAGGAATTTATCCATTTCTTCTAGGTTTTCCAGTTTGTTGGCATATAGTTGTTCCTGCTAGTCGTTTATGATCTTTTTTATTTCTGTGGTGTCACTTGTAACTTCTCCTTCATTTCTGATTTTATTTCAGCCCACTCTTTTTCTTAATGATTATGGCTGGAGGTTTATCAATTTCATTTATCTTTACAAAGAACCAGAATTTGGGGCGCCTGGGTGGCTCAGTTGTTATGCGTCTGCCTTAGGCTCGGGTCATGATCCCAGAGTCCTGGGATCATGACCTGAGCCGAAGGCAGACGCGTAATGACTGAGCCACCTAGGCGCCCCATGAGCTCTGATTTTTTTTTTTTTAAAGATTTTATTTATTTATTTGAGAGAGAGAATGAGATAGAGAGCATGAGAGGGGGTAGGGTCAGAGAGAGAGGCAGACTCCCTGCCGAGCAGGGAACCCGATGCGGGACTCGATCCAGGGACTCCGGGATCATGACCTGAGCCGAAGGCAGTTGCTTAACCAACTGAGCCACCCAGGTGCCCCAATAATAAAATCTTAAAAAAAAAGAACCAGAATTTTATTGTGAAGTACGAACATTTGTGGCTTGCCTGAAAGGAACTTACCCCTGCAAAGATACAGGGAAGGTACAGATAGGGAATGAAAATAATTAGTCAGCAGTCAGGTATTAAGAAATGAGATGTTGGGGCACCTGGGTGGCTCAGTTGGTTAAGTGTCTGACTCTTGGACTCAGCTCAGGTCTTGATCTCAGGTCAAGCCCTGCATTGGGCTCCATACTGGACATTAAGCCTACTTTTTAAAAAATAAGAAATGAGGGGCACCTGGGTGGCTCAGTTAGTTAAGCATCCAACCTTGATTTCGACTCAGGTCATGATCTTGGCGTTGTGAGATCTGAGATCAAGCCCTGTGTCAGGCTCCACGCTCAGCAGGGAGTCTACTTCTCTCTCTCTCTCCTTCTCCCTCTGCCCTCCCCCCACTTGCACATGTGTGTGTGCACTCTTTCAAATAAATAATCTTAAAAAAAATAAAAGGTGTTCTCAGGCCTGGTCACTGAGAATCAATAGTGTGCTACTAATACAAGGATGAGAGTAGTAGTTAGGGGTTCAAGACTATCCTAGTTAGGTACCTTGTGGGGCCCCTCTTACAGTTGCTTTGTTTTTTTGGAAGAAGAGAGTTATAATTTTGTAGGTGTTAAATACTAATGTAATGGTCTAGATGATTTTCATGTTTCTGTTTCCTGGAGGTAGGCAGAGGAATTCCCTAGTGCTGTTGGAAAATTAAACCAGCCTCATAGAAAAGACTGGTCTAGAAACATGTCATGCTACATAAGCGATGAAATATTTGATGTAATTTACTTCCTGTATTTCTGTATGGTGATTAAGTCATTGATAGTAGGGTTTGACAGTAGCTTTTTATGCTTATTTGCAATATGTGAGTCAATAGAGGTTTTTATGACCTCTGTAGCAATCTGACTTCCTGTAAACCCAGAAGGAGTGAACACGTTAAGGAATCCTGCTTTGAGAAGAACAGTACTTCCTAACTCAAATGCTATGTCAGGACAGGGATTGTTCTCCTTTCCTCTTCTACCTGTGTAAGACTTTGTCTGTATTCTGCTTTATAAGCCACTATCCTTAGTCTTTACTTGGTTTTAACCAAAATATTAATAAGTACATTCTTCCAATTAGTGATGGACACTTTAACAGTCGATCAATCACTAATTTATAACTCCCACATAATTGAGGACTGACTTTTTCCCCCTTTAAATAGAAATTATTCTGGTTTTTGTTTTTTTTTTTAAGATTTTATTTATTTATTTGACAGAGAGAGAGACCGTGAGAGAGGGAACACAAGCAGGGGGAGTGGGAGAGGGAGAAGCAGGCTTCCCACTGAGCAGGGAGCCCGATGCGGGGCTTGATCTCAGGACCCTGGGATCACGACCTGAGCCAAAGGCAGACGCTTAACGACTGAGCCACCCAGGCGTTCCGAAATTATTCTGGTTTTTAAAATTTTTTAAAAAGATTTTATCTATTTATTTGAGAGAGTGTGTGTGTGTGCATGCACGCACAAGTGTGGGAGGGGCAGAGGGAGAGGGAGAAGCAGACTCCCTGCTGAGCAGGGAGCCCCCATGCGAGGCTCAATCCCAGGACCCAGAGATCACGACCTGAGCCGAAGGCAGACGCTTAACCGACTGAGCCACCCAGGCGCCCTGAAATTATTTTATTTTAGCTAATGAATACAAATCACCTATTTCTAGAGACTAAAATCAATACATTATTTTGGAAGTAATTCCCAATTTGTGTATTAAGCTTTTTGAAAGCAAAATGGTTTTTGTGGTGGTGGTGGGTGTTTGTTTGTTTTGTGTTTTTTTTGTAGTATTGCTTGATTGTTTGTGTACCATCTCTAAATAATGTGGAGAGGAACTCCTGTCTCCTAAGCATTAACTTCTCCGTTTGACTAATTGAGGTTTTCTGCATTTAATGAAAAAAAGTGAATCTTATTGATTGTATGAATGGGGTTCTGCTGTTCTCTGATCTGATTTGTTGTTGTTATTTTGAAACATTTTGAGGTGATTTATCCAAATAGACTATACCCACTGAAAACAGAACTAAAGGGAATTTGCAGGAGAGGACTAACAGCTGGATAAACTTCAGTCTTGTTTTTCTTGGACACCAATAAATAGTTTGTGGATTTTATACAAAATCTTAAAGTTGGCTTTTAAAAGAATAAATTTTATTTTTCAACCTTAACAGTAGTTCTGATTTTGATTCTCTTGTTCTCTGAGCCCAGGGATTTATGTTAAAATTGGCAAAAAAAATTTGGCAGGTTATTCTAAAATTTGTGAAGAACAAAAATGGGGACTATATAATTTTTGCAAATTTGTTCCTGTTATTGGTGAGGGTTTTAAGTGTTTGATTGTACGAAGTTAATACTTCTTTTATAGGAGTACCTTCAAGCTTTTAGTTGTATTTAATTTGAAGTCTTGTTTCCTGAGTCTGGTTGGATAATCGCTTCTTTCCTCATAATGGAATTTTATGAATTGACCTTCCTGGTCATTTATCTATCAGATCTCCTTTGTCCATATCTAGATCGTGTGTCCTTATTAGTCTTTCTAGGGAAGTCCTGGATCAAATCTTCTGTGTGTGGAAATCATACATGCCTGCCAAAGAGTTTGTATTTTTTACCTCAGTTGTACTCGGCTAACATTTTCTTTAATCCAGTGGCTTAGAGTAGAGATCGGCGAGGCACGCATAGTGAACTGGGCTCTTGAGTTTGGGCCAAGAGATGCTCAAGTCATCATGGTGTAATGGAATGAGTATGGGCTTTGGAGCCAGCATCTGCTGTTGTTAGCTGAATGAATGACTTCATTCAAATTTCTTAATTTCACCAAATTAATTTCCATATCTATAAAATAGGAAAAGGACCCTATCTTCTTGGTTTGTTGAGTGGATGAAATAAATATTTAGTGCGGGCGCCTGGGTGGCTCAGTTGGTTAAGCGACTGCCTTCGGCTCAGGTCATGATCCTGGAGTCCCGGGATCAAGTCCCGCATCGGGCTCCCTGCTTGGCAGGGAGTCTGCTTCTCCCTCTGACCCTCCTCCTCTCATGCTCTCTGTCTCTCATTCTCTCTCTCTCTCAAATAAATAAATAAAATCTTAAAAAAAATTTTTTAAAAATATTTAGTGCATTAAAATGCTCAGTGAATGTTAGATCTTTTCCTTTTCTGAAAGAATTTGATGTTCTTCAGAGCATCACAATTTGGATAATAGTTACCAAGAAGTATTTTAAAATTTACAGTTTTCAGCTTACACAATAAGGACCTCTGGTTTTGGATGATTATGATTCAGCTGAAAAGATCCGGGTTGTTGGCTGCCACATTGTTGGTAATTTTTCAGGACCCTGAAGAAAAATACCTGTTGGTTTGAGAACATCTGTGGTACCTCTGGACTCCTAAGCTGTGTAGTATACAGAGGAGGTACTGTAATAAATGGAGTATACTGCCTTATCCTGTGTAATGTTGGAGAATTAAACTCATAGCTAATGGTAATCAGTATTAACTGCTTGGTTGTATCTAAGCCTTTTATACGATCTCAAAGACTGGTAGAAAGTGATCAGTGTATAAATGCAGTAAAATGTATTCAGTGGACTTAAATGAGCATAATCTCTGAGTGATGGTTGAAAAATACACAGTCTTCCCTGCCCTGATTAAACATGGAAGCTAGTGAGCTTCAGTTTGAAATTAATAGTTGGTCTCTTGTGGAAATGTATTGAATAAGAGGAAAATGAATTATTTTCTTGGCCCCATTTTTCACAGACATATGATTTCCTTTACCTCCTAAAGTAACAGCAGTACCTACCTGGATCTGGGGACCTCTGATGGACTTCGATTAAGTACATCTTATTGTGACTGAGAAGTCACAACATCATCCACTTGAAGCTTATGTCGGAGAAGATGTAGGGTTTTCCTTTGTAGTTTGTAAATTATTGAATGCCTTTTGCCAGTGTCCAGTACTGCCTGTTTTAGATTTAGCTCAGTATTTGTTTTCTGAAAATTGAGGTTAATATTAGATTGCTCAGGAAAACTTTTATTTACAAACTAAAATCTTTGGGTAGGGTATAGATTACTTTTCTCTGTATTCTCTAGAGTCTAGAAGCTTTAATGTTTGGAAAATAAGGGTTTTGTGAGAGATTCTGATGGAGCTAGTACAATTATGATTTGAGTTTCAGAGGCCCAAATGAGTCGGGTGTTTGGGGTGGTATATTGATAGGAGAGATCAGCTGAAAAATAAGGACCCCTCTCCCCCATTATTCCTTGTTACTGTTTATAAAGAACTGATTTCCTTAAACAGAGATCCTAGAGTAAGGGTCTCCCAGCCAGTAGATCTCAAAAACAGTTATTACTGCTTTACCTCCTTTTTGGTTTTCTTCCCCACCACTTCCTGACCCCTTAGGAGTACTTTTGAGAAATGAAAACTCCCTATAAAGTAACTGGAGACAGTCACTCTAAAACAGAAAAAAGAAAATCAGGAGAAGGTTTCAGACATGTCTGGAGTCTTGATCAGTCTATAGAATGACATAGGGTGATGTGGTAAATGGTACATGGTGGGTGAGAAGTTTGCTGAAATGTGAAGAGGAAAGTGTTCTAGCTGGGACACAGGAGAGTAGAATGATAGTGCAACCATACTGTGGCTAGGCCTAAACCATTAAAAGTTTGTTTTAATTGTGGTAAAATATGTGTAACAAGGGCCTAACCCATTTTTATGGAATATACATACACTATCATGACTACTCTGCTCTGAAACCTTGCTGTAATTTGTGTTGGATGTGGCTTCAACTGCCTTGAATGATGTGAATTGATCAACTAAATCAGTGTCTACCTGTGGGACAGCTCCAGGAGCAGATCTTTGATGAACACATCTACTGTCTTATCGATGTCTGTTCCGCTGGCACTAGCAATAAGGGGTAAAGACAAGGAGCTTGGTTGGCGGTGTCTTCATTTTATTATTTTTTTTAATTTGGGGCATGTTGTGTTATTGATGCTGTGATTTCCTGTCCTAGACGTTGGCTTTGGAAACTAAACAGTTAAAGAAAGCATCATGATTTGAGAGGAAACTAGCTCTCGTGAATGGAGGCAAAGTTTGGCACTAGCCAGAGTAATGGGGGGGATAGTTAGGGTGGGGAGACTAACTGACTTTTGTACCACAAATGACATTTTAAAAAATTAAGAGATAATTCCATGTCCTGAGGTTATGAACCGGCTACAACTGGTTTTTCTCCCCCCCTCCTGCCCCCGCTAGGCATCATGGGTAAAAGTAAGCATCCCCCTGTTTCTTTTGTTTAATGTAACAGTACGCCATGTGATTGGCAGGGCAGTGCCCGCTTGGAGACCGGGTTTCTGCAGGTCTCTCAAGGGGGCTGGCACGTAGGGGGTCGTCCCTGTGCTATAGAAAAAGCCTCTCTTACGATAGAAAAGAGAAAGGGAACCTTCCCCCACCTCCTCCCCCCCAAAAAACCCCCACAAAAACAAAAACCTAAACCCATCTTTTATTCCTTCTTTTCCTCCTTTTTCTGCCCTCCCTCCCCCCACCCCCTTCTTGTCTCCAGCTTTCCTGGCAGCTAGAGGAGGGAGCAGAAAAATGTATACCTGTAAGTACTTTTAACTGTCTTGCTCCCCCCCCCTTTTTTTATTTTTCTAAAAGCAGAAAGTCAGGATTGCTTTTAGTTCTTCACAGCCTTTTCCTGTCTATGTGTAGAAGGTAATATGCTGAGGTTTCTAATGGGATTGAAGTAATAAATACTGTTGCTTTTTAAAATTTGTTGTGGAGTAATCGTTTCTCATACAAAGCTCCTTTCGGTTTGGATCCTCAGTCCTTCTGCTTCATCCTTTTACTGTAATGGTCTCTGGCTTCTAGTTTTCTTTGAGCTGAAGCTATAAGAAGAATGTTATACCAAGGTTTTCTTTTTCTTTCTTTTTTAAAAAATTTCTTTTGTCTGTAGCAATGATGGTTCTAGCTCCCCCTTACCCTCACTTACCCCCCCCTTTTTTCCATGTCAGCTCCAACCCTGCTCTGTGAATGGAGTCAGCCAGCTGACTGAGTGCTGGCATCACGCCAGGGGCTGCAAAGCAGTGAGAATATGCGCGCGCTCGCGTGTGTAAGTGTATACAGAACACAAAGGGAAAGGCCTGCAGTCTAGGAAATCACAGGCTATTATATAAGGAAGTCTGCGTCATCTCTGCTTACTTGGGCTGATGGACAAGGAAAAGGGGAAGGTTTAGAACAAGAAAAGTACCCATTTGATACACACACACACACTCTCTCTCTCTTCCCTTGCTGTCTTAAAAAAAAAAAAAAAGATATTTTTGTTGTGGCAAAATGAGAGGGAGCTTCTCTGTCCAAATGATAGTGACTGTGTTCCTAGTGGATTAGTAACTCTTTTGGGAGGTGAGGCCATTTGTTCTGCATCTTTTCTTCCTGCCCCCATTGAGAGGTGTGCCGCTTGAGGAAGAAGAGTCCCTACAGAGAATTGCTGCCTGGATTTAACAGCTGTAATTTGTTAAGACCCCACCCCACCCCACCCCCGCCCCATACTGTTTCTAATCATTCAAGATTGCCAAGGGTACAGGAGTTGATGGCCAAGGTGGTGCTTTTAAGGAGAAGCAAAAAGCCAGATAATAGATATCAAATAATATCTGTTAACCACTCCTTTGAGTCTCCCCTTTTCCTTTTCTTTATTTCTTGTTGTTGTTCTATTTAGTGTATTATAAAAATGCATTGTTCTCCCCTGCCATCTGCTACGGAGTTAGAGTTGTACAAAAGGAAAGTCAGATAGCACATGGAAAGAAGGAAAAATTAGAGAGCTAAGCTTCCAGACATTGCAGGTGTTGCCATTTGGAGATTCATTTGGAATGATTGTATCTTTCATTGGTTACTAGGAGCTCAACATTCATTTAGAAATTGTATTTCAACTTACCACCAGTTTACCATGGTGTCTTTTTTAATTTAATTTCTCTTTATGCGTTTCCTAGGTGTGATACATATATGAAGTGGCTCTTGTATTAGGTGGAAATATGAAATAAAGTGTGTTAATGAATAGAAGGGGGACATACTATTACAGTTGTTTTATGTGAATTTTTTTCTGCTTGTTGTCTGACCATTCAGAATAATGGAGCCTGATATGCAGTAGTCGAATAGGAGGGATATGCAGTAGCTGGAGTGGGAGGGAACTTTCAAGCTACTTTATCCTCTAATAAGTTTTGTCAGGTTGCAATCTAAAGGAAGCTCCTTAATTCAGTCTTTTGTTATAGCCTATGAATTTGTACTCTTGCCACATTTTTACAACCAACAATCTTTGAATATGTATATTTTTCCCTTTGGTATGTGAATTTTGGTGCAAGTGTTAGGAGGTACATATGAGGTTATACTTTCTTTAAGGGTTGCTGAATGGGATTTACCAGAGTGGCTGGCCCATGCTTATTCCCTAGGCTATCCCCAGTTATTTCCCTACCCCAGGTAGCTGGAGCCACTGTTCTTCATTTTCTTTATAAATGAATTAAGGGAGATTGTATACCAGTCAGTTGAGTACTGGAAGATAAAACAGCATTAGACCAACTTAGCTCAGACCTAGAGACTAAAGATTCAGTCAGAGTTGTGAGATTCCCTAGTTCGTGGAAGTAATAATTAACTTTTTTAGTTGATGCCATTTTTATACGATTACTTGATAATGTTCTCCATGGGAAGTAGCCATTTTACATGTGTGTATGTGCAGTAGTAGGTTTCCCTCTTACATTGGTTTATATTAAATATAAAGAACTGAGGATGTAAGGTTTATTTCTCCCCTTACCACCCTCTCTAATTTAAGATTCTGTGTGTATTCTGATGCTTGCTTTTTGGACCAGTAGGTTTCAAAAAAGATCTTTTGCAACCTTTTATTTCTAACTTTTCTCTTGGTGCTTGGAAGCAGATTAGTAGGGATAATCTTATGATTAGATAGTTATAACCAGTGAAGCATAAGTTAAGACACTTTATTAATGGACAGGCTTTTTATTACTTCTCATTAGGCCCTAGTTGTTGTTTTAGGAGTGGCTGAAGAGCCATTTTGAAGGATGTGTGAAATCTGTCCTTTGACCACCTGTGTCTCCTTCATTCTACTATCCCTTGTTTTATTTTATTATTATTTTTTAAAGATTTTATTTATTTACTTGACAGAGAGAGATGCAGAGGGAGAGGGAGCAGAAGACTCCCTGCCAAGCAGGGAGCCCGATGCGGGGCTCGATCCCGGGACCCTCAGATCATGACCTGAGCCGAAGGCAGATGCCTAACCGACTGAGCCACCCAGGCGCCCCTACTATCCCTTGTTTTAAATGACGTCTGGCAGGATTTTCTTTGTGTCAGAACGTTTGTGCTGATTTATTATATGTATTAGCATAATAATATATTATTTTTGTGCTGATTTATTATAAGGACTTATTATAAGATGACAGTGGGGGAGGATTGCTTACCTCCTATTCATTAAGTTTTTAGGCAGCATACCCTAAGTTGTCAAGAGTTAAGCATAGAGGCCTTTATGGTCTCTGGTGTACATTACTAAACACTATGTTACCTAAAACACGACCACCTAGGTTCTTCCATTCGATGATTGAGCTACGTTTGTGTGGGAAACTCCGTGAAACAGAAGAGACACAGTAAGAGCAAGTGAACAACAATAGCCTGTCCATTCTTACCTAGGAATAACTGTCTTACTAGTTTGGATCAAAAAACCAAGAATTGCAATAAAGATGGATACCACATGGACCTAGAAGTAAGAAAGACCTCTGTGTTTGAATTAGGCTTAGTCATTTAAGTCTCATTTAGACTGTGAGACCTTGGAATGTTATGTAGTTTATCTGTTTTCTCTTCTGTAAAAGGAGAATTATTTAAATTATTAAAACCCTCCTGTAAAGGACTTAAATGAGATAATGTATTGTAAAACACTTTGGTTCTAGGCACTTTAGTACTTAGCAATAATAAGAACTCGGTGCATTTTAGCAACTGTTACTAATATTCTATCTAGTGGGTTTGTTTACTGCTATTTTCAGTGCTCTTACTAGTTCCTTTTAGTCAGTCTGTGGCTGCCTCCATTTTTTACTTTTGGCATATCTTTCCACTAAGACTGGATTTATTGACCTATGTTGGAAGAGTTTAGATGGGAAGTCAGCAAAGTACAGCCAGTGCCTGTTTTTGTAAATAAAGTTTTATTGGAACACAGCCACACCCAATTCCTTACAACAACAGAATTGAGTAGATGGCCCACAAAGCCTAAAATATTTATTGTCTGGCCCTTGACAGAAAAAGCTTGCAGACCCCTGGCCTAGATCAAGAGTCTTTTTTCAGTAGAAAAGTGAGCCAGTAAGAAAGTTCTAGAAATCAAAAGAGAGGTAATTAAAATAGACTAAATTTAAATGGACCAGAAGGAGAAGGTTTTAGGTATGGGATTTTGTAGCCTGGGGAGTAGTAGAAAGAAGGTCTGTTGACATAACTGATACGAGTTAAGGTGAACCAACCTAAACCAACCTAGAACCAACCTGAACCAACCTAAACCAACCATTTAGAGTTGGTTAGGCAATAATAGTACTTATGTAGTCTATTGGGGCATTTCATATGGTGGGTATTAAAGAGAAGTACAAAGAAGAAAGGTTTACTACAAGTAGTTTGCATTTAACCTGGAAAACAGTCACCTGGCTGACTTAGTTGGTGGAGCATGCAACTCTTGATCTTAGGGTTGTGAGTTTGAATCCCGCGTTGGGGGTAGAGATTACGTTAAAAAATGTGGAAAATAATATGAATTGGTAGGTTACTTTATTAAACAAGTGTATTAGTTGGAGTAGGCTAGCAGTTTTCAAAGTGTGGTCTGTGGACTCCTGGGGATTCCTGAGAGTGTTTCAGGGAGTCTTGAGATCAAAACTACTTTATAATAGAAAGGCATTTTTTTTTTTCTTTTTCACTGTGTTGACATTTGCACTGATGATCCAGAAGCAATGGTGAGTAAAGCTGCTGGTGCCGTAGCATGAATCAGAGCAGTGGCACCAGACTATACCAATAGTCATTGTATTCTTCACCATTGCACAGTTTAAACTTGGAGTTAAAAAAGAGAAAAAAAGATCAGGACACCTGGGTGGCTCAGTAAGTTAAGCATCTGCCTTCAGCTCAAGTCATGATCCCAGGGTTCTGGGATCGAGTCCCGCATCAGGCTCCTTTCTCGGCGGCAGCCTGCTTATCCCTCTGCCTCTGCCCCTCCCCCTGTTGTGCTCTCTCGCTCATGCTCGCTCTCCTTCTGACAAATAAATAAGTAAATCTTTTTAAAAAATTAAAGTAAAATTTTGAAAAAAATCCAATTTCACTTAAGAATGTTCTGATGAGGGCGCCTGGGTGGCTCAGTTGGTTAAGCGACTGCCTTCGGCTCAGGTCATGGTCCTGGAGTCCCGGGATCGAGTCCCGCATCGGGCTCCCTGCTCGGCAGGGGGTGTGCTTCTCCCTCTGACCTTCCTCCTTCTCATGCTCTCTGTCTCTCATTCTCTCTCTCTCAAATAAATAAATAAAATCTTTAAAAAAAAAAAAAAAGAATGTTCTGATGAAGGAGTGAAAATGAGTTTTATTTTATCTTGACCTTTCAGATCATGGCTTTTGAATATTTTGTGTGATAAAGTGGGAAGTACTCATAAAGCACTTCTGCTACATTGGGGTACAGTGGTACAGTGGTTGTCTCAAGGAAAAGTATGATTGAGTTGCAAGCTGACTAGCTGCTTTCTCCATAGAACATTGTTTCTGCTTGATGAAAGAATAATCAACAAACCATGGTCTTTAGATTTGGGAAAACAACTGATTGTGCCCAGTGATAATATTAAAATAAAATGAATAAAAATTAAACCATGAGTTTGACAGCTTCCCAGAACTTACTTTTCTGATGTGATTAGTGGTGACATTAACCAGTGTGATTATTTTATTTATTGTATAATGAAATGTGTGGACACTTGAAATCTACATGATTTAGTGGACCAGAATTTTCCTAATGACCAGTGCATGATGTAACAAAATCACGTTTGGGTGAAAGATCCATTCCAAGTGTAAGATAAGATAGACCAATGGATTTTTTTTTTTTTAAGATTTTATTTATTTATTTGAGAGAGAGAGTGAGCACGAGAGGGGGGAGCGGGAGCGGGAGAGGGAGAAGCAGACTCCCCGCTGAGCAGGGAGCCCGATGCGGGACTCGATCCCGGGACTCCAGGATCATGACCTGAGCTGAAGGCAGTCGCCCAACCAACTGAGCCACCCAGGCGCCCGATAGACCAATGGATTTTAATGTAACAGTGTAAAGAGTTCCATTGATAAGATTTCAGATTTCACGTTGCAAGTAACCCTTAGAAATTACTGTGCTTTTTTTTTTAATTGAGGTGAAAGTCACATAACATAGAATTAACCATTTTAATTTGTACGATTCAGTAGCATTTAGTAGATTTGCAGTGTTGTGCAACTACCATCTAAATCAAATCCCAAAACAATTCCATCATCCGAAAAGGAAACTATACCCACTCAGCCGTCACCACCCATTTCTCCTTCCCTCAGCATCTGACAACCACTAATCTCTCTATCTTGATGGATTTCTCTATTCTGGAAATTTTATATGCATGAAGTCATACAGTATGTGACCTTTTGTGTCTGGCTCCTTTTACTTAGCATGTTTTCAGGGTTCATTCATGTTGTACCAGGTATTGAACTCACAACCCTGAGATCAAGACCTGAGCTGAGATCAAGAGTCAGACGCCCGACTGAGCCACCCAGACACCACAGTACTTTATTCCTTTTTATGTGTAATATTCCACTATAGGAATATACTGTATTTTGCTTATCCGCCATCAGTTGATGGACATTTGGCTATTGCAAATAGTACTGCTATATACATTTTTGCATAAGTTTCACTTGAATCCGTCTTTTCAGTTCTTTTGGGTATTTACCTATAAATGATGTTCCTGAGTCATATGATAATCTATGTTTTTGATAATTCTAACTTTCTGAAGAATCATCAAGCCATTTTCCAAAGCAGCTGTACCATTTTACATTCCCACCAGCAATGTACTGTACTAGGATTCCAGTTTCTCTACATACTCACCAATAAACTATTTTCTATCTTTTTGATTATAGCCATCCTAATGGGCGTGACTTGATATCTCATTGTGGTTTTGATTTGCATTTTTCTAATGACTAATGATGTTGAGCATCATTTCATGTGCTTATTGGCCATTAATATATCTTCTTGTTCAAGTACTTTGCCCACATGTATTGAGGGTTTTTTTTAGAAGATTTATTTATTTTAGAGAGCAAGCGTGTGCACAAGCAGGGAGAGGAACAGAGGGAGAGGGGGAGAGAGAATCCTCAAGCAGACTCCCTGCTGAGCACAAAGCCCAGTGGGGGGGGGCTTGATCTCATGACCTGAGCTGAAATCAAGAGACGCTTGACCAACTGAGCCACCGAGGCGCCCCTGTATTGAGTTTTGAGTATATCAAAGATAAAGATATCCACAATTCTGATCATTTGAAAAGATTGTTAGAATACCCTTCTCTGGGGGCGCCTGGGTGGCTCAGTCGTTAAGCATCTGCCTTCGGCTCAGGTCATGATCTCAGGGTCCTGGGATCGAGCCCCCGCATTGGGCTCCCTGCTCGGCGGGAAGCCTGCTTCTCCCTCTCCCATTCCCCCTGCTTGTGTTCCCTCTCTCGCTGTGCCTCTCTCTGTCAAATAAATAAATAAAATCTTAAAAAAAAGAATATCCTTCTCTGGTGTCAGTATGAACTCACAAGTTTTAATATATGTACATGTATTTCATTTTCCCGAGAGGACTCAGAAGCCGTGACACCACTGTGGCAGTGAGCACACTTGACGCCAGATCTCGGTTTCTAAGTGCCGTTCTCCAAAAAGAAGCTAGAGTTCCATGGCACCAGGGTGGTGCAGTTGGTTAAGCGTCCAACTCTTAGTTTCGGTTCACGTTGTGATCCTGGGTTGTGAGACTGATTCCGGGGTTGTGAGACTGATCCCGGGGTCGTGAGTTTTGAGCTGCACTGGGGGTGGGGGGTGCTGGCTGCTTCAAAGACTCTCCCTCTGCCCCTCCCCCCACTTTTTCGCACTCTCCCCCCTCCAAATAAAAATAAATCTTAAAAAAAAAAACCCAAAAAACTAGTTCCTTGGAGAAATGACTAGGGCAGAAAAAAATCATATGGACCTGAACTATCACATAGGTACCAGAAAGTAACAAAATGCTTTAAAAAGAAAAAATGGTAAGCCGATGTGAAGGAGCTTCCAACAGCCAGATCTGGGACAATTTGAAGAACAAAATAAGTAATGATAGTTAATGGGTTACAACCCATAGGTTAAAATAAATATCCACAAGTCCTTGCTGCTATAAATAAATATTTGAATAAATAGGAGACAGCTGTTTATTACAGTAAAACTCTAATAAATATAGAAGGAATGATGGAAACGTTAGGCAAATACTAGTAATTGTTGCAGGCAAAAACGGTCTATAAATGCTAAAATTAGTGGGTGGAAGTTTAATGGAAAATGAGATTTGGCATAGCCTCAAAAGTATCTCCTCTTGGTAACTTTTCAGTGGAGAAACCTGTCAAACACCACCTCAGTCAAGTGATTACAGTTAATACATCATACCACAGCATGTTGACATCGTGTACTTCTGATAGGATACAACATTGCTTTTGTGATATTCTTGTCAAAAATATATAACCTCAGTCTAATGAGAAAACATCAGGTAAACCCAAATTTAGGGACATTTTACCAAAACCTGGCCAGTACTCTTCAAAACTGTGAAGGTGAAGAGAGAAAGAAACTGTCACTGGAGGAGACACGTAGGAAACATTACAAGTAAGCATTACAAGTAAGCGCAGGGTGGGGCTGCAGATTGAACGCGGAGCAGCTGTGGGAGTCCAGCTGTCTGTGAGTAATTAAGCCAGACATTAATGAGATTTGTAGGAAAAAATGTAAAATGATGCCACTCTTCTCACTATATTGGTTTTGGGGGGGGGGAAGAGTTATTTTTTTATAAAGGATTTGTCATGTTAATGTGGGCTTATTTATTTTTTTAACGAATTAACATTTTAAAATTCTGTTTTAATTTCTAATATGGACTATTGATAGCTGTAGCCCATAAACAAAATCTCTTTGGAGTCCTTCATTTTTACAAGTGTCCTCTTAAAGGGATCCTGAGGTCAAAAAGTTTTGAGAACCAGGGGAGTGCCTCTTAACAGCTGCAGCAAAGATCTAAAAATACAATGGCTCAAACAATATAGAAAGTATCTCTTTCATGTAATTGCCTAAGGCAGGTGGTTCCTGTTGCTCTGTTCTTTCAAGTGGTAGTTCAGTAACTCCATTTCTTTTGCATGAACTTTTGTACTGATCCCTAGGACAGTGGTTCTCATGCTTTAGTGGACAGAGAGAGTCACCTGGAGGGCTTGTTAAAACACAATTCCTAGCCCCCATCCCCAGCATTTGTGATTCATAGGTGTGGGATGGGGCTTGAAAGTTGCATAGCCAACAAATTCCACAGGGATGCTGATGCCTTAGCAGGGGTGTCAATTTCCAGGGTATTGTCCTTCTCTGCAGGGTTGAAACTGGGTTGCAGCCAATGGGAAGGGGAAAGAGCATGGGAGAGTTTGCCTCCCTTTTATAGTTCTTAGCCAGGAACCTGGTGGCACATATCACTTCCTTTTTATTCCGTTGGCAAGAGTCTAGCAAGGGAGGCTAGGAAGTACAGTGGAGCTGAACAGTCATGTGGCCAGTACTTCTATTACTGTGGGGAAAAAGAGAAATAATTTTGATGGGCATTGAGTAACAATATTATCAAGACATCGGAAGAGTAAATACTTGAATAGGCTTAATTAACTAGGGAATGTGTTTTAGGAGGGTGGTACAGACATATATAGAAGTGAGACTTTTTTTTTTTTTTTTGAAGATTGGGACAGAGTGGCTTGGTTAAGAGAGCAGAGTAGAGAAGGCCAGGCAGTAAAAGTAATAATGGAAGATAAAACATACTGTAAGAAGTTTGATCGGATTTATACCATAAATTGAAACAGCAGGAAGTCAGCTGAGAAACCTAAGGACCTTGAGATCTTCTCTGTTGGTGATGCTCTGTATTATTTTTGCACTCTAAATCGTAGTCACAAACACTGTTCTGGGGCCCTTGATGCCCTGGTTGCTAATTACCCAAATAGTGCACCTGATCATAATTTCCAGGGGTGGCAGTGGCATGTGTATTCATGCCCTCACTTCCCTGGCCCACAAAACCAAATTAAAAATGGAAAGCCAAGACTTCACTAACCATCTAGAATAGGATGGGGATATTGTATGGGGGTTGAGGCTTCTTGCTTTAGAAATGGGAAGATGTTTATGCACAGAATAACCACCAGAAATCTTCATCTAGTTCAGGGGGCTGAATAATCCTGAAATAGCAGAAATTACTCTGTTCTGCCCTTGAAATTAGAATTCTTTAGCATTTGCTCAGTCTTAGGCTCCTCCCCTATCCCCTGCTAAAACAGCATAAAGGGTCCAGTTATTCTTTTAACAAATAATTATTGAATGATTTTTAAGTGCCAGGAACTTAACCTAGAACTGGTGATGTAGCAGTGAACAAAGTAGACAAGTCCTCACTCTATAGACCTTAAAAATCAGTGGGGAAGGAAACCTACAATAAGCAAATGCATACCATGTCAAAAAACCAAAGTGAAGGGATGCCTGGCTGGCTCAGTTGGAGGAGCACGCAACTCTTGATCTTGGGGTTGTGAGTTTGAGCCTCACGTTGGGTGTGGAGATTACTTAAAAATAAAATCTTAAAAGTAATAACCACAGTGGAGTTTAGGCAAAAGGATTAAATGTGCCTTTGTTTTCGGCATAGATCAGTTTAAGTAGTCAGATTCATGATATTCCCCTAAGAAGAGTTTAAGACAAATTCTAATTCAGTGTCATCTATGTAATTTTTGCATCTTTAATTTGGAGAAGTAAGTCTTGGCTCAGCAGGAAGTTGATAAAAGTGAATTGTACTTTTCTTTGGACTCCAGCTTCTTTCTTTACAGGCTTGATGGCTTTTGTAGCAGCTTTAGGGGTGTTGGCGGTAATCTCCCAGCGTCTCCAGAGTTGTGTCAGGTTGTTTTCTCTGATTGGCCGGATTTATTTCCAACCTTGCCAGATATATTGTTAGTATGATAAGCACTTTAGGGTATGGTATGTCCTGTGTGTTTCTGTCCTGTATGGAGAGTAGGTTGGTCGCTTTGGTTCAGTATTAGCCACGCCTCCTCCAAATGAGAAATAGTTAATAAAGCTCAGATACCCACATTGATTCATACTCTTCTGAAGCCCTTGTCCACACCCTTTACTATTTCACCAATTGCTGGATTCTAGAGATTGCTACCATTAGGAGTGGAAGCAGCCTCTAAAATGATCCAGTAAAACAGTACATTTGGAGATAATTTCACTCTTTGTAGCACCTAAGATGAAACCTGTTGTATAGCCATTTTGTTACCCCTTAGGGGCTCTTACCCCCATTGAGGAATTTGTTTTGTAGTTTGGTTTATATGTGTGTGAGTTCCTTTAGGGAACGGAAATAGAGAGCTTGCATCCTGGGAAAGTGCAGAATTAATTGCTGGGAATGATTGGCAATAGGAGGCATTAGGTAACTTGGAAGGAGCTCAGCTGCCTGTTTCGTATTTGAGTAGGTTGAAGATGTGCAGAACAGAATCCTTGCCCTGCAGGACCTTGACGTGCAGTCTGCTTCCAGTTTGGTGGGGGACAAATGGCCATTCATTCTGCTGTACGGTTGCAAGTAGAGAGCACAGGCCTGTAATCTCTGAAGTACTGTTGGGAGGGTTTACATGTGTGATTATGTTTGTCCCTTGAAAGTACAGGAATTGTCGTGGAGGAGCTTTAGTAGGCCTACTTTTTGTGGAATAAATACCAAGGTGGGCTACAACTTACAACATTCTCCCTTCTCTGTAATGACTAATTTAGTATATAGAGCTGTGAATATTCCTGGGGTATATTCTGGAGAAATTTTTGTGAAGCCAAAGTCTTGTGAGATCTTCCTGTGGCTTGTAGATCACTGCTCTTTCCCTGTCATGACCACCTCCTCGCTCTAGTTTCCTCAAAGTGCAAAAATGTGGGTTACCTTCACAGGGCATGAATTCAGCGGCCTCTGGCTTTTATTAGTCTGTTTACGGGAATGTGGGTGTAGTAAATACGTGGTTTACGTGTGTGCTGCCATATGTTGTATCTGTGGAAGATGATAATGGAATAAAAGTCTTTACTGATGGAACAGAATGTTAGAGGTGACCGTCAATGATACGAAGCTGGCTACACTTGCCATCCTTGGTGTGGTGGAAGGGGTGTGTCCCGGGTACTGGAATTAGACCTAGATTTTGTGAGCTTTTTTTTTGTTTTTAAAGATTTTATTTATTTATTTGACAGAGAGATAGAACAAGTAGGCAGAGAGGCAGGGAGAGGGAGAAGCAGGCTCCCCTCCGAGCAGGGAGCCCGATGCAGGGCTCGATCCCAGGACCCTGGGATCATGACCTGAGCCAAAGGCAGCCGCTTAACCGACTGAGCCACCCAGGCGCCCTTGTGAGTTTTTTTGTTGTTGTTTGGGTTTTGTTTTGTTTTCCCCTTAAGACTTTAACTTTAAGGGCGCCTGGGTGGCTCAGTTGGTTAAGCGTCTGCCTTTGGCTCAGGTCATGATACCAAGATCCTGGGATCAAGCTCCGCATCAGACTCACTACTCAGTGGGGAGTCTGCTTCTCCCTCTCCCTTTGTCTGCAGCTCCCCGTGCTTGTGCTCTTTCTCTGTCAAATAAATAAAATCTTTTAAAAAATTTAAAAAAAAATTATCTTTAATCTCTATGCCCAGCGTGGGGCCAGCCAATTGCCGTTAGACCTAGGTTTTCGTGGTGACTCTCCTATTTATCATGTGACCTTCGGCAGGTTTGTTTAGTCTTCCTGAGTCTCAGTTACCTCATTCATAGGATGGGTGGGGATCATACAGACCACACAGGAGTGTGCTGAGAATTAAATGAAATACTGTTTCTGTGGTTCTTAGCCCACAGTTTTGGTATTTAGCCATCACTCAACTGTTGTTCTTCTATTTTGCCTTCCTCTTTGCCCCCAGATACACCTTGCTACTTTTCCTACTGAAGTGCACCTTCCCCCAACTGTTTTCAGATTTGTGTGATGAATGTATCACCTGAAAAATGGTTTATCTGAGAAGAGGCTCTTCCAAACATGTGTGTATGAAATGTACCTAGGAGGTATTCTTCAGAGCAATGTGAAAGATCTCAACCATTCAAAACTCCTCTCTCCTTCTGCCCATTGTTATTAGTGCCCTGGGATAAAACATGAAAAAGATTTTTTTTTTCTCCTTTTAAGTGTTATTTTAATAATATTCCTACAGAACGCCTACGTTTGTTGTATTTTGCACAAAGAAAAACAGTTTTATAGCTAAGTTCTGAAGGAGGTTGGAAAAATGTGTCTCACTCCTCTTCCTTTAATTATATACACTCTAGATTGCTACTTGCCTGTTTCTTTTATGAAGGTTTAGGGCAATCATTTTTTTAAGGTTTTATTTATTTAATAGAGCGGGGGCAGGGGGTAAAGGGGCAGAGGGAGAGGGAGAAGCAGGCTCCCCACTGAGCAGAGAGCCTGATAACGCTGGCCTGTTCCAGGACCCTGGGATCATGACCTGAGCTGAAGGCAGATGCTTAACCGACTGAGCCACCCAAGTGCCCCTATGGCAGTCATTCTTAAATTATAGAGTGCCTAATAATCACCAGGAAAACATAAAATGCAGATCCTTTGCTCAAGGAATTCCAGTTTATTACTTTGAAATGGGCCTGCAAAAATGCATTTTAAACAAATGTCTGTATTAATTCTGGTGTAGGTAGTCTAAAACAATACTTAGGGAAACACTGATTTAAAGTCAAAGAAAAATGACAAAACGAAACATGTCTTGGGTGCTATCCATGGGTCACACACACCTTGGTCTTCATTGTCTTCTGTAGACATATTTCTCCAAACCTACTGCGGGAAAGGACCGGTATTTTGTTTTGTTTTCTATACAGCAGGGACCAATACAGTGAAATGAATTACTAGAAAAGGAAGATAAAAGGTATACAAGAGGGGTGCCTGGGTGGCTCAGTTGTTAAGCTTCTGCCTTCAGCTCAGGTCATGATCCCGGAGTCCTGGGATCGAGCCCCGCATCAGGCTCCCTGCTCAGTGGGGAACCTGCTTCTC
Organism: Neomonachus schauinslandi; assembly: GCF_002201575.2. Lineage (NCBI taxonomy): Eukaryota > Metazoa > Chordata > Mammalia > Carnivora > Phocidae > Neomonachus > Neomonachus schauinslandi. The sequence goes on along the minus strand of NC_058408.1, from coordinate 305,773 downwards.
CCTCTCTCACTCCCCCTGCTTGTGTTCTCTCTCTATCTCTCTCTCTCTCTCTCTGTCAAATAAATGAATAAAATCTTTGGGGGGGGGGAAGGTATACAAGAATGCAAGCCCAGTATATTATTGTTAGATTCAACAGTCAAAAAATGACTGTCAAATTAACATGAAAGTCTGTAAATTCTTACCCTCAACTGATCCTTATCTTGTTGCAGAGTGGTAACTAACAGTTCACAGGCCAGCACCAGTCCGTGGATCACACTTCAAATAGTGTTGTTCTTCAGAAATGAAAATGATTTTGTGTTGAAATTGGCAAGCTGGAAACAGCTTGTCTCTCCTGCAATTCCCAGGAAGTCTGATTTCTTCATCTATGAAATTGAGACAGTTTTACTACTTTGCCTATCTTATAGGAATGTTGGGAGGATCATATAAAATGTAATGTATGTAAAAAGTACATTGAAAACTGGGGCACCTGGGTGGCTCAGTCAGTTGAGTGTCTGACTCTTGGTTTTGGCTCGGGTCATGAACCCAGGGTCATGAGATTGAGCCCCATGTTGCGCTCTGTGCTCAGTGCAGAGTCTGCTTGCGATTCTCTCTCCCTCTGCCATTTCCCCTGCTTGTGCTCATGTGCACGTGTGTGCGCGCTCTCTCTCAAATAGGACCCCTGGGTGGCTCAGTCAGTTAAGCATCTGCCTTCAGCTCAGGTCATGATCTCGGGGTCCTGGGATTGAGCCCCACATTGGGCTCCCTGCTCAGGGGGGAGTCTGCTTCCCTCTTTCTCTCTCTCTCTCTCAAGTAAGTAAATAAAATCTTAAATATCTTTTTAAAAAGTACATTGCAAACTTAAAAAACTAGTGTAAGTTACATTAATCATCACAAACATTTATCGAATATATCATTGAACAGGGAGTTTGTCAGCAGCCAGGGATGTAGAGAGATAACGGCAAGGAGCTTACTATTCAGTATGTATTTGCCACTTTTAAGGTGAGCAATATGCATAACTGATTAAATTCCAAATCCCTAAAAATTTCCTAGACTTGAGCAGTCTTGCTGTGGACTCCAGTAGCATGCTTACATTTTTAAAAATGTATAACGTGGTGATGTTTCTTTGTAATAATAACAAAATAAGAACTTTTCAAGGCAAGTAAGATACTTCTCTAATAGATTGGAAACATTTTGGAGTCAGGCACCCTTTTGAGTGAAAGTTTCTGGTATTCCTTGTAGGATCCTTTCCTGTTATTCCTGGAGCATATTACCCCTTCTCTCAACTGGCTTCTAGTCTTGGGCTTTCTGTTCAACCCCACACCCTTTCTTTCCCTCTCCTCTACCTGGCTTCTCCTCTCAGAGTGCTTGCAAGAGAGATCCTTGAAGCCAGGAATTCATTCAACAAAATAATTTTTGAGTGCCTGTCATGTATAGGTTAGGTGCAAGAGATAAGTAAATGAGTAATACATATGGTTCCTGACCTCTGGGGTCTCACAATTTTTTAAGGGAAATGGACAAGTAATTTAGTAATGAGACAGGTAGTGAGGTGTTCAAAATGTTTTGGGAACACTAAGGAAGAAAAATACTGCCTGGGGGGGGGGGGCGCCTGGGTGGCTCAGTTGTTAAGCATCTGCCTTCGGCTCAGGTCATGATCCCAGGGTCCTGGGATCGAGCCCCACGTAGGGCTCTCTGCTCTGCGGGAAGCCTGCTTCTCCCTCTCCCACTCCCCCTGCTTGTGTTCCCTCTCTCGCTGTGTCTCTCTCTCTCTCTCTCAAATAAAAATCTTTAAAAAAAGAAAAGAAAAATACTGTCTGGGAGAACGGGGAAGCTTTCATACATAGAGTGACCATCTAAATTTACCCTCTAAACTGAGACAGTATCAAAAGGAAAAGGGATGCTTTTTATCATTATGAGGGGACAGTGGGTATAAACTGGTACTGTTCCATGCAAACTAGTACACACTGTCACTCTATTCATAAAAGAAATGTCTGTATAGTATTAAAGTAAGAGTTGAAAGATTTCCTAAGTAAAGAAAGTATCACACAGTTAAGCTTGGAAGCCTGAGAGAATATGTAGATATGCCTGGCCCATAAAATACTTAGGGGAGGAGTGGCAGAAGATAAGTTTGTAAAGGTAAATTGGGACCAAATGATGTAAGGACCTATGTGCTGTTGTTGTAGGTAATGGGAAGTCTTTGATACTAAGTCTGAGATGGTAAGATTACACTTTTTTCTTGCTTTTTTTGCGATCACTTCTCTCAAAGATGAATGGGTAGGGGCAGGGGAGTCTTACATGCTGATACCACAAGGTCATGGAAAGTATTTGCTGTAGATTAGGAGAGAAAAGATGGTATTCTGAAGAGTGGCAGGAAAGTTGAAAGAATGGAGAGACTCTGGAGATACTTAAATCTTTAGAGATACTTATGTGGGGAAAAGTCACTCTGCTTCCAGGACACCTGCTCCTGGCTTCCTTTCTATCGCACAGACCACTTCCCATCTTACTTGCTAGGTGTTGTCCTCAGTTCGTAAGTGTTGGACTCTTCTCTGTTTGCTCTCACTTTTTCTAAATGGTTTTGTTTTACCCCCATGACTTCACGCTCTGTTTGTATGTTTAGGGCTCCTGAACTTGCATCTTCACCCTAAACATTTCCTCGTAGCTCTAGCTTGTGTCTCAGGCATTTCAGGCTTACCGTGTTAGAGAGCTACACTTTTCATTTTTCACTCCAGACATCCCACTATTCACCATTTTCATGGAAGACATCATTCACTCACTTGTAGAGATAAAAGATCTGGAGTCATCCTTGACTATTCTTTTTCTCATATTTCACATCCAGTGCATCAGTATTTCTCTTGTTCCTTCTTTCTCTCTCTCTCTCTTTTTTAAGATTTTATTTATTTATTTGCCAGAGAGAGCTCAAGAGAGAGCACAAGCAGGGGGAGCAGTAGAGGGAGAAGCAGGAGAAGCTCCCCCGATGAGTAGGGAGCCCAATGCAGGACTCAGTCCCAGGACCCTGAGATCATGACCTGAGCTGAAGGCAGACGCTTAATCAACTGAGCCACCCAGGCATCCCTCTTGTTCCTTCTTTTAGTTGTATATCCTAACTGATACTCCTGATTCAAGGCCATACCTGATTTGGTCCCTAGATTTACCTCTCCTACCTCATTTCCTACCGCTCTCCATCTTGGATATGGCGTTTCATCTACACTTTTTTTTTTTTAGCTTTTTCTTGCACATATTAGGCACCTGTCTCAAGCAGCATTCTTGCTGTTTCCTGTACTCATTACATTCGCTCTCAGATACATGCAAACCTCACTTCCTCACTTAATTTAGGAGCTAGAACTTTCCTTACTGCTTTAAGAATAGTCCCCCCCACCTGACTCTCTCTAACCCATTTTCATGCTTAACCTTTTTAGAGGTACTTATCCCTACTTTACATACGTATGTTTTATTTATTTACTGTTTTCTCTTTCCCACTGGAATGTTAAGCCCAGGAGGATAAAGACTAGTACCTAGAATAATGCAAATAAGTAGTAGGCATTTCATAAATCTTGTATTTCATAGAATCTAAGGGCATGCCCTTAGATTTCATGCTCTGTCTGGGCACGCCCCTCTCCCAATACCTCTAACTGTCCACCAAGCTGGAAGCTCCTGCACCCCATATTTTTTGGATTTTACGGGGGCTTCGTCACATAGGCTTGACGGATCATTAACTCCATTTCCAGCCCCTCTCCCCTGTCTGGAGGATGGGGATGGAGAGTGAAAGTTTCAAGCTTCTAATTAGGCCGTGGTCTTACTGGTGACCAGCCCCCAGCTGGGAGCCATCCAAGCACCCACCCAGATGCGCCTCATTAGAACAAAAGATGCTCCTAGTGTTCTTATCACTTAGGAAATTACAAGACTTTTAGTGGCTCTGTGCCAAGAACGGGGGGCAGAGTTACCTCACACAAGCCCAACAGTAACCGTATCCGTAGTTCAGGAGCGCTGCCCACGCTTCACCTTCATACTGCTGCTCAGTGCAGCATCACAGTGTGCATTCTGCCGCATTACGTTCCTGTTCTCTGGGGTCAAATGAAAGGTCTCCTTTTGAAATAGGAGTCTGTTCTGTTCGCCCCCCCCCCTTTTCAGTTAAAACAGTCTAAAAACTTTTCAATTTTTAAGAAAATAGAAAATCTTTAAATATATGTAAAAACGTAAAGAATAGAACAACGAACAGCTTATATAACTACCATCTTCAGTTAACAATACATTTTGCCATATTTGCTTCATTGGTATGTAGCATATGCGTCGTTTTTCTGAACCATTTCAAAGTAAGCTTTAGACTTCTAGGTACTTAAGATTTGCTGTTAGGCAGAATAATGCCCCTTCCCCCAAGATAGCCACTTTCTAATTTCTAGAACCTGTGAATATTTTCCACTTCCCTGGCTAAGGGGAATTAAGATAGCAGATGGAATTAAGGTTGCTAATCAGCTGACCTTAAAATAAGGATAGTAGTCTGTATTGTCCAGGTGGGCCCAGTGTAATCACAAGGGTCCTTAACATGGAAAAGGGCAGAAGAGAGTCAGGAAGATGACAGTTTGGTTTGGGGGCGAGGGGGGCGTCATTGACGACTTTGAAGATGGGAGAAATGGCCATGAGCTGGGGAAAGCAGTATCTAGCTTATAAGAGGCAAGTCTCCAGAAGGAATGTAGAAGACCTATCTGCCGATGCCCTGAATTTAGCCCAGCAAGACCCATTTCAAACTTCTGACTTCCAGACTATAGGATAATAAATCTGCACTATTTAAGCCACTGACTTTGTAATAGTTTCTTACAACAACCATAGAAAACTTACACAGTTGCTTCTCCAAAAAAATAAAAACGATTTCCGGGGCGCCTGGGTGGCTCAGTTGGTTAAGCAACTGCCTTCAGCTCAGGTCATGATCCTGGAGTCCTAGGATCGAGCCCACGTCGGGCTCCCTGCTCAGTGGGGAGTCTGCTTCTCCCTCTGACCCTCTCCCCTCTCATGTTCTCTCTCACTCTCTCTCAAATAAATAAATAAAATCTTAAAAAAAAATAAAAACGATTTCCTATACAACCACAGTACCTTTTTTTCATAACAACTTTTGAAGAGACCAGTCTCTCCCTGTAACATCATCTGCATTTTGGATTTGTCATATTGTTTCCATGTGGTACCATTTAGCTTGCTTTCTGATTCTCTGTATCTCTTGTAAAGTGGACTTCATTGTGAAGGTTACATGTTTTTGGCAAAAATACTTCGTGGAGGATACTGTGTACTTTATACTGTATCCTAGCAGGAGGCGTATCATATCTGATAGTCTCACTGTTTGCACTGCCATATTCGATCCCTGGGTTAAGGTGACAGCAAGATCTCTCCATTGTGAAAGTATGTTTTTCCCTTTGCACTTAGCAGTCTGTGGAGTTATTTTGTTTATTGAAGCCGGGAGGCCTATCTGCTCTGAAAAGATACTAAAGTAGTTATTATAAATATAAAATTTACACTTTCAGATTGTCATTTTTTACTCTGGAGTATGGCAGACCATATAACCTTAAAATCCTTTGTAATTCCATTACGAAACACCTAGTAATACTGGGTAAAGTGTGACAGACTTTTTTTTTTTTTTTTTTTTAAACAAACTTCCTTTTAAATGCATAGCTAAGCCTGAAAGAAATAAGGAAAACTCAGGGGCAACAAATGAAAGGGGAACTGAGAATGAGCAGTGTGTATGGACTTAATGCCGTGACAGTTCTGGGGGCTTTTCTAGTCTCAGTAACCAGAAGACTTGCTTTTTAATGCTTTTTTAATGCTCTAATGCTTGGGGTCCAGAGACAAAGCATTAGGCCTGGAGCAGAATTAGAGATGAGAATCCCCTTATAAGGCTCCTGCTCTCATGGCAGAGATGACCTTAATAAAAAAATCCCATTCCCTAGTTCAGAGAAACCAGGAAACTTCTGTCACACTCTGGGTTCTGATTTGGGATGGGTGGGAATATGCCCTGAAAATTTAAGTATGGGCCTGCACTCATATAGGTTTAAATTATTTTCATCTGGAGAAAACCAAGCCGAGAAATATAAGAAATTATTCAGAACCCTTTATTCCCTTGGGGTAACTGGCAGAAGCATATAAAAAACTACTCTGGAGGAACAGGTCCACAATCCAAATCACACAGGATTCCTACAGATAAAGTCCCAATGAAAACAAGGCTCACAATAAAAAATGACAAAAAGTACAAGAAACAATTCATTTACCATGAATAAGAATCACTGTTATAGGGGCGCCTGGGTGGCTCAGTTGGTTAAGCGACTGCCTTCGGCTCAGGTCATGATCCTGGAGTCCCGGGATCAAGTCCCGCATCGGGCTCCCTGCTCGGCACGGAGTCTGCTTCTCCCTCTGACCCTCCCCCCTCTCATGCTCTCTCTCTATCTCATTCTCTCTCAAATAAATAAATAAAATCTTTAAAAATAAATAAATAAATAAATCACTGTTATAAAAATCAGTAGGAACTGAAACTTCAGATAATAAATCTCTTGATTATAGCTTATAAAATTAAGTATATTTAAACTACTAAGTACAAAGATTTTGAAAGAATAGAAAAAATAATTTGGGGGAGACAGATTTGAAAAAAGAACCAAAGAGAATATCTAAAACTGCAGAATATGGTCTTCTACTTAGCAGGCCAGGCACTGAGTGAAATAGAAAAAAAAACAAAACAAAACAAAAAAAACCTCCCAAGGAGCTTAACATTTTATTTTATTTAATTAATTTATTTTTTTTTAAAGATTTTATTTGACAGAGAGAGACACAGCGAGAGAGGGAACACAAGCCGGGGGAGTGGGACAGGGAGAAGCAGGCCTCCCGCAGACCAGGGAGCCCGATGCGGGGCTCGATCCCAGGACCCTGGGATCATGACCTGAGCCGAAGGCAGACGCTTAACCAGCTGAGCCACCCAGGCGCCCCTAAGCGAGTGGATCTTAAAAGTTGTCATCACAAGAAAAAATTTAACTGTATGGTGATGGATAGTAAGACTTACTGTGGTCATTATTTCACAACATGTACAAATGAAAGGTCATTATGTAGATTTGAAACTAATATGCTATATGTCAACTATATCTCAATTAAAAAGAAAAAGGGCAAGTATAACTGGTCCTGAATGTAGGATGAGAACCCAGATACATGAAGTCCTGAAGGCCAAGCGTAGAAAGCACTTAAGAGGGAAGGAATATTGGGAGTGTCTGGGTGGCTTTAGTTGGCTAAGCATCCAACTCTCGGTTTGGCTCAGGTCGTGATCTCAGGGTTGTGAGATTGAGCCTTGTGTCGGGTGCTGTGCTGGGCACGGAATCTGCTTGAGATTTTCGTTCTTGCTCTGCACACCACCACCCCCAACTTGTGTGTGCTCCCTCTCTCTCTCTCAAAAAAAAATAAAAATAAAAAGGAAGGAATACTGATTTGGTTAAATACTGCTGAAAGTTCAAGTAAAATGAGGATTGATTTTTAAAAAAAGTTTAGGAGAGGGCACCTGAGTGGCTCAGTCGTTAAGCGTCTGCCTTCGGCTCAGGTCATGATCCCAGGGTCCTGGGATCGAGCCCCGCATCGGGCTCCCTGCTCGGCGGGAAATCTGCTTCTCCCTCTCCCACTCCCCCTACTTGTGTTCCTGCTCTCGCTATCTCTGTCTCTGTCAAATAAATAAAATCTTAAAAAAAAAAAAAAAAGATCTAATCTCCTTTAAAAAAAAAGTTTAGGAGAAAAACTATTGGATTTGGTAGCATCAAGTTAACTAGTGACTTGGAAAAGATAGTTTCTTTTAGTGAGGAGCCTGCTTCTCCCTCTGCCGCTCCCCCTGCTTGTGCTCTCCCTCTCTCTGGCAAATAAATAAATAAAATCTTAAAAATACTGTATTACATATTTGAAAGTTACTAAGTGAGTGGATCTTTTTTCTTTTTTTCAAGATTTTATTTATCATGTTGATGGGAACAAAATCTGAACTGAAGTAGTTCTGAGAGAAAAGAGAGGAGGAGAGAAAGTAGAGACAGTAGAGAGAACACTTTTGAGGAATTTTGCTATAGACTGTACAGGGAAATGAGGCAGTAAATGGAATAGGACAAGAGGTCATGGGAGGAGCGCCTGGGTGGCTCAGTCGTTAAGCGTCTGCCTTTGGCTTGGGTCACAAGCCCAGAGTCCTGGGATCAAGCCCCACAATGGGCTCCCTGCTCAGCGGGAAGCCTGCTTCTCCCTCTCCCCCCACGCCCCCCGGCTTGTGTTCCCTCTCACGCTGTGTCTCTGTCAAATAAATAAATAAAATCTTAAAAAAAAAAAAAAAGGTCATGGGAAAATTTTCCCAAGGTGGAACTAGCACACCAAGTTGGTATGAAGATGGAATGATTCTCAACACTGGCTGAATAATGCAAACAACTAGGGCATTTGTTAAAGTACAGATGCTTGAATCCTGTGGCAGACCAACTAATCAGAATGTTTAGGAGTAAGTGGGACCTGGTATCAGTTTGGTTTTTTGTTTGTTTTTTTTTTTTTTTTTTACAGTTCCTTAGATGATTCTGATGTGTATCCAGAGTTGATGTGTTCTGCAGTAGATCAGTGAAATTAAAAACTCGGAAGATGTGGGGCTCCTGGGTGGCTGAGTTGGTTAAGCGTCTGCCTTCGGCTCAGGTCATGATCCCAGGGTCCTGGGATCAAGTCCCACATCGGGCTCCCAGCTCGGTGGGGAAGTCTGCTTCTGCCTCTCCCTCTGCTTGTGCTGTCTCTCTCTCAAATGAATAAATAAAATCTTTTTAAAAAGCCTCAGAAGATATGTTTGTTAAATATCATATTCAACATAGCTAAAGAGAGAATAAGGAGCAGCAACGGGAGGAAATTACACAGAATGCAGCATAGAGATAGAAAGAAATGGAAAATATAACAAAAAGATTGAGATGTGGAGACCAGAGTAAGATGGCCCAAGATATATCTCATAGGGGTTCTAGGATAGAATAGGAAAAAATGAGATGGTAATAATGCTCAAAGAGATGAGATAATGGCTGAGAATTTTGCAGAATTGCTAAATATATCAGTCTTCAACTTCAGGAGAAAATAGCGAATCTTGAAAGGAGCAATAAAACAACACATTAGAGGGGCGCCTGGGTGGCTCAGTCGTTGGGTGTCTGCCTTCGGCTCGGGTCACAATCCCAGGGTCCTGGGATGGAGTCCCACATCGGGCTCCCTGCTCAGCGGGAATTCTGCTTCTCCCTCTGACCCTCCCCTCTCAAATAAATAAAATCTTAAAGAAAAAAAAAAGCACAGAAATTAAGAATGGAAAAGGATGTTCCAGCAGACAAAATAAGCTTTGAGGCCATAATTAGAGGAACTTTTAAGATAAAAGTAAATTTTTAAAAAGAAGAAGATATAGGCACACCTGGGTGACTCAGTTGGGTAAGCGTCTGGCTCTTGATCTCAGCTGAGATCTTGATCTCAGGGTTGTGAGTCAAGCCCCACGTTGGGCTCCACTGGGTGTGGAGCCTACTTAGAAAAAAAATTTTTTAAAAAGCCTACTTAGAAAAAAAAATTTTTTTATTTTTTATTTTATTTTTTTAAGATTTTATTTATTCCTTTGACAGAGAGAGACACAGCGAGAGAGGGAACACAAGCAGGGGAGTGGGAGAGGGAGAAGCAGGCTTCCCGCGGAGCAGGGAGCCCGATGCGGGGTTCGATCCCAGGACCCTGGGACCATGACCTGAGCCAAAGGCAGACGCTTAACGACTGAGCCACCCAGGCGCCCCTTAAAAGATTTTTTTTTTTTTTGTAAAAGATTTTATTTATTTATTTGAGAGAGAGAGAATGAGAGAGAGCACATGAGAGGGGAGAGGGTCAGAAGGAGAAGCAGATTCTCCGCCAAGCAGGGAGCCCGATGCGGGACTCGATCCAGGGACTCCAGGATCATGACCTGAGCCAAAGGCAGTCGCTTAACCAACTGAGCCACCCAGGCGCCCTTAAAAGATTTTTTTTAATTTTAAGTACAATCTATTCCCCCAGCGTGGGGCTTTGAACTCATGACCCCGAGATCAAGTCATATGCTCTACTGACTGAGCCAGCTGGGCGCCCTTGTTTTTAAAAGATATTTGGGGGGGGGGTATGGTATTTTAGGTTGTCAGGTTTTTTCATCCACTTTCTTCTGTTTTGCCTTGTTTCCAACAAGAAATCTGGTATTATCCTTATTTTTACATAATCTGTCTTCCCCTTGCCCCAATCCTAGCTACTTTTAAGTTTTTGTAGTAGTTCTAAGCAATTTAATTATGTCCCTTAGTATAGTTTTCTTCATGTTCCTTGTGCTTGGGGTTTATGGAGATTCTTGGATTTGTAGGTTTATAGTTTTCATTGTTTATTCACTTTTGGTCATTATTTATTCATATGTTTTTTCTGTCCACTCCCATCTCCTCTCTTTGAGGGACTCCGGTTATCTGAATATTAGGCTGCTTAAAGTTGTTCCCCAGCTTTAGGGCGCCTGGGTGGCTCAGTCAGTTAAGCATCTGCCATCGGCTCAGGTCATGATCCCGGGGTCCTGGGATGGAGCCCCGCATTGGGGTCCCTGCTCTGTGGGGAGCCTGCTTCTCACTCTCCCTCTGCCACTCCCCCTGCTTGTGCACTCTCTCTCTCTCTGTATCAAATAAATTAATAAAATCTTTAAAAAATTATTCTCTTTAAAAAAAAAAAGTTCCCCAGCCCCCTCATGTTCTTCTTCTTTATTCTATTTTTTTTTTTTTTTAAGATTTTATTTATTTATTTGAGACAGAGAGCATGAGAGGGAGGGAGGGTCAGAGGGAGAAGCAGACTCCCTGCCGAGCAGAGAGCCCGATGCGGGACTCGATCCCGGGACTCCAGGATCATGACCTGAGCCGAAGGCAGTCGCTTAACCAACTGAGCCACCCGGGCGCCCATATTCTATTTTTAATTTGAGGTAATTTTTATTACTAGGTCTTCTGGTTCATTAATCTTTTTTTTCTGTAATAACTAATCTGTCAATATCATCCAGTGTGTTTTAACATCTTTATTGAGATATATTTTACATACCACAGAATTCACCTATTAAGAGTGTACAGTTTGGGGCACCTGGGTGGCTCAGTCATTAAGCGTCTACCTTCAGCTCGGGTTATGATCCCGGGGTCCTGGGATCGAGCCCCACATCGGCGTCCCTGCTCCACGGGGAGTCTGCTTCTCCCTGTCCCCCTGCTTGTGTTCCCTCTCTCGCTGTCTCTCTCTGTCAAATAAATAAATAAAATATTAAAAAAAGAAAGAGTGTACAGTTTAATGGTTTTAGTATATTCACAGAGTTGTGCAACTATCCACACACTCTTAAGATTAGAACATTTTCATCACCCCAAAAAGAAACCTCTGGGGTGCCTTGTGGCTCAGATGGTTAAACATCTGCCTTTGGCTCAGGTCATGATCTCTGGGTCCTGAAATTGAGTCCTATGTTGGGCTCTGCTCAGCAGGAAGTCTGCTTCTTCTCCCTTTCCCCCTGCCCCCACTCATGCTCACTCTCTCACTCTCAAATAAATAAAAAATCTTCCCCACCCCGAATAAATAAAAAATCTTAAAAAAAAAAAAGAAAGAAACCTCTGACCCATCAGCAAACATTCTCATTTTGACCTTCTCTTCAGCTCTAGGCAACCACTAGTCTACTTTCTGTTTCCATTGACTTGCCTATTCTGGACTTTTCACATAAGTGGAATCATACAATAGATGGCCTTTTGTGACTAACTTCCTTCACTTAGGTAATGTTTTTAAGGTTCATCTGTGTTGTAATTCTTACCAGTACTTCATTCCTTTTTGTGACCATATAATATTCCATTGTACAGATACACGACATTTTGTTGATTCATCAGTTGATGGACATTTAGGTTGTTTCCACTTTTTGGCTATTAAGAATAATGCTGTGGTGACCATTGGTGTACAGATTTTTTAAAAAATAAATGTGGGGGGGTTTTATTTCTTTAAAGATTTTATTTATTTATTTGACAGAGACACAGCGAGAGAGGGAACACAAGCAGGGGGAGTGGGAGAGGGAGAAGCAGGCTTCCCGCCGAGCAGGGAACCCGATGCGGGGCTCGATCCCAGGACCCTGGGATCATGATCTGAGCCGAAGGCAGATGCTTAATGACTGAGCCACCCAGGCACTCCTAGTGTACAAATTTTTGTGTGGAAATAATGTTTTCAATTCTCATGGGTATATGCCTAACAGTGGAATTGGTGGGTCATATAGTAACTCTGTGTTTAACTTTGTGAGGAACTGCCAGGCTCTTTTCCACACTGATTGTACCATTTTCCATTCCCACCAGCAGTGTGTGAAGATTCCAGTTTTTCTACGTGCTCCTCAACACTTACTGTGTTTTTTGTGATCGGTATCTCTGCAGCTCTCACCTCTGTGGTACCCTGTCCTTTCACTGTACTTCCTCTCCATCTCTTCTGCTCACAAGTCTGCCTGGCTCTGCCTCAATCCCCCCTGCCCACACCTTGTCCTAGAAATTCTCTCAAGACAATAAATGAGGGCAGTTGTCGAGCTTACCTTGTTTATTTCCTGTTCCTGTGGGATCACTGCCTTTGTTGCCTGATGTCCAGTGTCTTGAAAACCTCATTTCATGTATTTTTGTCTGGGGGGTTGTTATTTCAGGTGGGAGGGTAAATCCAGCCCTGTTAACACCATCTTGGCCAAAAGTAGACTTTGCAGCATTACACATCAACAAATTGATGCTTAATGTTGAACTGGAGAGTGGATTACTAAATTGTGTCTTTTTGCAATGGAGTTCTACACAGCAGTTAAAACAAATGAACTAGAGCTTCATACATTTACTTGGATAAATTTTAAATATTAAAAAAATGAACATTGAAAGGCAAATGGAAGAGGATATGTACAAGAGCTACTTTTAAGCTATAATTTATAAAAAATATACAAACTATGCTATATATTATTTAAAGATATATATGGAATAATCTTACAACAGTATGCATGGAAATGATAACAAATCCATCCTAATAATGCCTTTCTCTGGGGAGAGGAGGAGGAGATAGATAGGGAATGGTTTGGGGATGCAGTTATACAGAGTGCTTTGTATCTGTAGTGTTTAGTTTCACTAAAAATAAGTTATGAAGCCACATATATGACAAATGACTGGGGTCTAAATGTGTGAAAAATTCTCAAAACTAAACAGTAAAAACAATCCAGTTAGAACACGGCCAGAAGACATGAACAGAGGGTTTTCACAAAAGAGGATTTACAGATGGCAAATAAACACATAGAAAGATATTCAACATCACTAGCCATTAGGGAAATGCAAATGAAAACTATAGTGAAATATCACTACACACCTCTCAGAATGGCTTAAATTAAAAATAATCACACCAACAAATGCCAGTGAGGAGATGAAGAAACTGGACTTCTCAAACATTGCTATGGGATTAGATGACGGGGGCAGACAATCACAAAAAACACTGGAAAACAGATTGGCGGTTTCTTACAAAACTAAACATAATTTGCTGTATTACTCAGCATTCACACTCTTAAGCACTTATCCCAGAGAAATGAAAACTTAAGTTTATGTAGAAACTTGTATGTGAATGTTCATAGCAGCTTTATTTGTCATGGCAAAAAAAAAAACAAAAACAAAAACTAGAAACAACTCAGTTGTCCTTCAGCAAAGGGATAAATAGGGTACATTCATTCCATGGACTACTAGTTGGCAATATAAAGGAACAGACTATTAGTACATGCAACAATTCGGATGAATCTCAAGGGAATTCTACTAAAAGCCATTTTAAAAAAGCCAACCCCAGGGTTGCCTGGGTGGCTCAGTCAGTTTAAGCGTCTCACTCTTGGTTTTGGCACAGGTCATGATCTGGGGGTCCTGGGATCAAACCCTGCATCAGGCTCCGCACTCAGTGTGGGTTCTGCTTGGGATTCTCTCTCTCCCTATCCTTCCGCCCCTCCTGCTCATGCTGTCTTACTCGCGCTCGCTCTCTCTCAAAATAAATCTTTTTTAAAAGTCGGTGGGGGGAGGCGCCTGGGTGGCTCAGTCATTAAGCGTCTGCCTTCAGCTCAGGTCATGAGCCGAGGGCCCTGGGATCGAGCCCCATGTTGGGCTCCCTGCTCAGCAGGAAGCCTGCTTCTCCCTCTCCCACTCCCCCTGCTTGTGTTCCCTCTCTCACTATCTCTCTCTCTCTGTCAAATAAATAAATAAAATCTTTAAATAAATAAAGATAAAATTTTAGATATGGAAAACAGATTGATCACCAGGGTTTGGGATGTAGTTTGGGGGAGGGCAGTAAGAGGGTAGATATGTTTATAAAAGGGCAACATGAGGGATCCTTGAGGTGACGGAAATGTTCTCTATCTTGACTATGGTGGATACATGCACCTACAAATGTGATAACATTGTATATAACTAAATAAGCACAGATATGTCCAAGTAAAACTGGGAAAGATCTGTAGATTTTTTTTTTTTAAGATTTTACTTATTTGAGAGAAAAAGCGAGCACAAGCAGGGGAGTGGCAAAGGGAGAGGGAGAAGCAGGCTCCCCACACAGCAGGGAGCCCGATGTGGAGCTCAATCCCAGGACCCTGGGATTGAGCCAAAGGCTCAATGGCCCAGGACGCCTGAGCCAAAGGCAGGCGCTTAATGGACTGAGCCACCCAGGAGTCCCAAGATCTGTAGATTGTATCAATGTTGATATCCTGGTCATGGTGCCATATAATAGTTCAGTGTTACCATTGGAGGAAACTAGGTAAAGGGTACATGGAATCTTTCCTGCATGATTTCTTGAAACTTCATATGAATCTACAATTACCTCAAAAAGTTAAATCAAAAAATAAAATAGAAGCAAAATGTTAAGATTTGACCTTTGTTTATTATCCTCTCTATATATTTCCTTGCTTGAAATATTTTATAATAAAGAGAACATGTACTTTCTTCATGTGTACAGTAAAATTCTCCTTAACTCCATGTTGTGACCACTTGGAAGATAGGTCAGAGAGCGAGAAATCAGAAAAAATACTG
Organism: Neomonachus schauinslandi; assembly: GCF_002201575.2. Lineage (NCBI taxonomy): Eukaryota > Metazoa > Chordata > Mammalia > Carnivora > Phocidae > Neomonachus > Neomonachus schauinslandi. The sequence goes on along the minus strand of NC_058408.1, from coordinate 290,762 downwards.
GAAACAATAAGAAATGAAGGTATTTTTTGCTCACTTACTAATATTCATTTAAAAGTCTTTGGATTTGGGGGTACCTGAAATACGACTCTTGATCTCGGGGTTGTGAGTTCAAGCACCACATTGGGTGTAGAGGTTACTAAAAAAAAAAAAGTCTTTAAATTTAACTTTTTTTTTTTTTTTAGATATACTTAGAGCGTGCACATGCGTTGGCGGGGCAGAGGGAGGGAGACAAGCAGACTCCCTGTTGAGTGGGGAGCCTGACACCGGGCTTGATCCCAGGACCCCGAGATCATGACCTGAGCTGAAATCAAGAGTTGGAGGCTTAACCGACTGAGCCACCCAGACACCCCAAAAGTCTTTAAATTTTAAAAAGTATTAGAATTTATAAGAAGGATATATATATTTTATGTATTTATATGAATATATATCTCATGTGTGTATTATATATAATATGTATGAAGTACTTAAACAAAAAACAAGCTCCACACCCAGTGTGGGGCTCAAATGCATGGCCCCAAGATCAAGAGTTCAGTGCTCCTCCGACTGAGCCAGCCAGGTGTCCCAAAACAACTTATTTTTTATTTTTTAAGATCAGTTAAGTAACTGATCTTCAACAAAGCAGGAAAGAATATCCAATGAAAAAAAGACAGTCTCTTCAACAATTGGTGTTGGGAAAATTGGACAGCCACATGCAGAAGAATGAAACTGGACCACTTTCCTATACCATACACAAAAATAAATTCAAAGTGGATGGAAGACCTAAGTGTGAGACAGGAATCCATCAAAATCCTAGAGGAGAACACAGGCAACAACCTCTTCGACCTCAGCTGCAGCAACTTCTTGCTAGACACGTCTCTAAAGGCAAGGGAAACAAAAGCAAAAATGAACTATTGGGACTTCATCAAGATAAAAAGCTCCTACAGGGGCGCCTGGGTGGCTCAGTCGTTAAGCGTCTGCCTTCGGCTCAGGTCATGGTCCCAGGGTCCTGGGATCGAGCCCCGCTTCGGGCTCCCTGCTCGGCGGGAAGCCTGCTTCTCCCTCTCCCACTCCCCCTGCTTGTGTTCCCTCTCTCGCTGTGTCTCTCTCTGTCAAATAAATAAAATCTTTAAAAAAAAACAAAAAACAAAACTCCTGCAGAGCAAAGGAAACAATCAACAAAACCAAAAGACAACCTACAGAATGGAAGAAGGTATTTGCAAGTGACCTCTCTGATAAAGGGCTGGTATCCAAGATCTATAAAGAACTAATCAAACTCAACATCCAAAAAACAAATCCAGTCAAGAAATGGGCAAAAGACATGAGTAGACAACTTTTTCAAAGAAGACATACAAATGGCCGACAGACCCATGAAAAGATGCTCAACATCACTCATCATCAGGGAAATCAAAACCACTATGAGATACCACCTCAAACCAGTCAGAATGGCTAAAACTAACAAGTCAGGAAACAACAGATGTTGGTGAGGATGCGGAGAAAGGGGAACCTCCTACACTGTTGGTGGGAATGCAAGCTGGTGCAGCCAGTGTGGAAAACATATGGAGGTTCCTCAGAAGTTAAAAATAGAGCTACCCTACAACCCAGCAATTGCACTACTAGGAATATATCCAAAGGATACAAACATAGTGATTTGAAGGGGGCACCTGCACCCCAGTGTTTAGAGCAACAGTGTCCTCAATAGTCAAAATATGGAAAGAGCCCAGATGTGCATCAACAGATGAATGGATAAAGTTGTGGTATATATATACAATGGAATATTACTCAGCCATCAGAAAGAATAAAATCTTGCCATTTGCAGTGATGTGGATGGAACTAGAGTGTACTATGCTAAGTGAAATAAGTCAGAGAAAGACAAATACCATATGATTTCACTCATATGTGGAATTTAAGAAACAAAACAGAGGATCATAGGGGAAGGGAAGGAAAAATACGATAAAAACAGAGGGGCGCCTGGGTGGCTCAGTCGTTAAGCATCTGCCTTCGGCTCCGGTCATGGTCCCAGGGTCCTGGGATCGAGCCCTGCATCGGGCTCCCTGCTCCGCGGGAAGCCTGCTTCTCCCTCTCCCACTCCCCCTGCTTGTGTTCCCTCTTGCTGTCTCTCTCTCTGTCAAATAAATAAATAAAATCTTTAAAAAAAAAAAGATAAAAACAGGGAGGCAAACCAAAAGAGACTCTTAAATATAGAGAACAAACTGAGGGTTGCTAGAGGGGAGGCGGGTGGGGGGATGGCCTAGATGGGTGATGGGCATTGAGGAGAGCACTTGCTGTGATGAGCACTGGGTGTTGTACGTTAAGTGATGAATCACTGAATTCTACTCTTGAAACCAGTACTACACTATATGTTAACTAACTTGAATTTAATTTTTTTTTAAAGGAGTACCGTTTTGCTTTTATATAACTATAGGCTTAAATTCCATCATTTTTGAAAATTGGTGTTTTTCTTTCTTTCTTTCTTTTTTTTTTTTTTTTGAGTAGGTTTGACACCCAGCATGGGGCTCAAACTCACAACCCCAAGATCAAGAGTCCCATGCTCTACCAACCAAGCCGGCCAGGTGCTCGGAAAATTGGGGTTTTCTAACTTAACTGACAACTAAAATTTTTCTGTTAATCCTCTGATGTGACTAATTGGGAAAGCGAATATAAAGAGCCTTGTACATTGCCTGGTGAAGAGCAGGCGTTCGGTAGATGTTAATTTAGTTTGCTCATCCTCCCCATCCCTCTGTCTTCTTTTCTCTCAGGATCCTCTCAGTCTTTGCTGCAGACCTGGATTCTGGTTTGGGGTTTTGACAGTGAGATGAAAACCTGACGAGCATGGGTCTGGAGCTGCGCTACTACCAGGCCATTCTTATTGTTACAGCCGTCCAACAGCAGATTTAAAGCCGGGCATTTTTCTGCTATAATTGTTAGACATAATTAACTACTCTCTTGGAATGCTCCTTTAGTTTGTTGATATGTCGTTTTCCTAGTTTTCCCCCAGCTCTCTGGCCATTTCTTAGTTTCCTCTGACCAACCAACCCTTAAATGTAGGTATTGCCCAAGGTTCTATGCTTGACCCTCTTTTCTTGTGACTCTATTTTTTTCTGGGCAGTTTGACTTATTGCCCATACATTACTTCCATTACCTCCTCTTCTGTTCCAATAGATCTCCAGCTCTGGCCTGAGCGCTGGCTCTTTAGTTTGTTTGCCATGTATCCACCTGTTTATTGGATATATCCACCTTGATTTCACATTGGCACTTCTGAGTTTTCCGTTAAGATATTTTCAGTTTAGGTAACAGAAACCCTAGCTCAAACTGGCTTACACATTAAGGGAGTGTATTGGCCTGTGGAACTGGAATCCAGAAACTGGCCTCGGGGCAGTTTGGTGTGTGGCACGGCTCTGTGACTAGTCCTGTGTCCATGCTGCTTTGCGGTATCCACTTCATCTGCCGGCTGCCTGCCTCCCCTCATGTGTCGGTACTTCCGGGAGCACCGGGCCAGGACTGCGTCATCTCACAGTCACATTCAGAAGAGGAGAATATAGGACCGGATAGGACCTGGTGACCAAGATTGAAGTCACGAAAAGTCAGGGAAGATTCCCAAGCTTCTAGCTTTTGTCTGTGGATGAATTCAGTTCTCTTCATTGAAGTGTAAGTGAAAGAAGCAGGCTATAAGAAGGCAGAGAAGATGGGTTCACGTGAACAAGTACTTATTTTAGTTACATGCACATCTTCTCCTATCAGAATGAAATTGTTAAAAGACAGTGACCTAGGGGCGCCTGGTGGCTCATTCATTGGGTGTCTGCCTTCAACACAGGTCATGATCCCAGGGTCCTGAGATCAAGCCCTACATCGGGCTCCCTGCTCGGCGGGAAGCCTGCTTCTCCCTCTCGCACTCCCCCTGCTTGTGTTCCCTCTCTTGCTGTGTCTCTCTCTCTGTCAAATAAATAAATAAAATCTTTAAAAAAAAAGTGACCTAATCTTTTTCATCTTTATTCCTACCAGCTAACCGTGAACTTGGCATATAGTATACTTAATATTTGTGGGGGATGGATGGATGTGCACATTCATGAATACCCAACACTGCTTCCTAAGATTATCCAGCTTTGATACATCAATCTGTATAACAGACTTCTGAAGTGAGCTAGTCCTGCATAGGAATCCCAGGTTCACTGTCTATCGTCCTAGGATACTTGATTTAACATTTTCCCATCTGTAATGTAGGGATAAGACCACTTAGTAATTTGTTGAGGAGATTTAAATGAGAACACATGGGGCACCTGGGTGGCTCAGTCCGTTAAGCATCTGCCTTTGGCTCAGGTCATGATCCCAGGGGATGAGCCCAGCCCCACTTCGGGCTCCCTGCTCAGCTCTCCCTCCCCAGCACATGCTCTCTCGCTCGCTCGCTCGCTCTCTCAATCTTTTAAAAACGCAAAATACAACACTTATTTTATAGAATTTTTAAAGTTTTATTTTAAGCGGGCTCCACACTGAATATGGGGCTTGAACTCACGACCCTGAGATTGATGAAGCAACACATGCTCTACTGACGGAGCCAGCCAGGCACCCTGATTTTGCAGAATTTTTGTTTTGCTTTTTTGGAGAAGAATTTTTATGTGATAAATTTACATTGAGTATTATTTTCACAGCTTTTTTTTTTTAAGATTTTATTTTATTTATTTATTTATTTTTAAAGATTTTATTTATTTATTTGACAGAGAAAGACACAGCGAGAGAGGGAACACAAACGGGGAGTGGGAGAGGGAGAAGCAGACTCCCTGCCGAGCAGGGAGCCCGATGCGGGACTCGATCCTGGGACTCCAGGATCATGACCTGAGCCGAAGGCAGTCGCTTAACCAACTGAGCCACCCAGGCGCCCTTTAAGATTTTATTTATTTGACACAGAGACAGAGCACAAGTAGGCAGGCAGAGGGAGAGGGAGAAGCAGGCTTCCCACCGAGCAGGGAGCCCGATGTGGGGCTCGATCCCAGGACCCTGGGATCATGACCTGAGCTGAAGGCAGATGCTTAACGACCAAGCCACCCAGGTGCCCCTGTTTTCACAGCTTTATTGGAGTATAATTTTAAGTCTATGTTTGTGTGTGTGTGTTTTTTTTTTTTAGAGATTTTATTTATTTACTTGACACAGAGCACAAGCACGGGGAGTGGCAGGGAGAGGGAGAAGCAGGCCCCTGATGTGGGACTTGATCCCAGGACCCCGAGATCATGACCTGAGCCGAAGGCAGACGCTTAGCTGACTGAGCCACCCAGGTGCCACCAAGAACTTTTTCTTCATCCCAGAGATTCTGTTCCCATTAAATAATAGCTCCTCACTGCCCTGTCTCCACTTGCAGTCACGGGTAGCCTCTAACCTACTTTCTGTCTCTGTGAATTTGCCTATTCTAGGTACCTCATGTAAGTGGAACCATAAAATATTTGTCCTTCTGCGTGTGACTTACTTCACTTTGCATGTTATTTTCAAGATTCATCCATGTTTTATTGGATTTTGAGGCAGAATGGCTAGATCAGTAAAAAGCAAGGAAAATTTGGTCAGAGTTCTCAAGGCATCTCTTGGGAAAGATTACTTACCTTAGACATTCAAATATCTGTTTCCGGGGCACCTGGGTGGCTCAGTCGTTAAGCTTCTCCTTTCAGCTCAGGTCACGGACCCAGGGTCCTGGGATCGAGCCCCGCATCGGGCTCCCTGCTCCACGGGAAGCCTGCTTCTCCCTCTCCCACTCCCCCTGCTTGTGTTCCCTCTCTCACTGTGTTTCTCTCTGTCAAATAAAATCTTTAAAAATATATATATATGTTTAAAAAAAAGTATGTTTCTGGTTTCTCCCAACTTCTAGTGTATCTGTTTATTTCATTGGCGTATAATGGGGGGGGGAGGTATTTGAGCAGTGTTCAATTGTTTGTATAACCATATGAGAAGCCGGGATGATGATGGCGTCCCAGACTCCCTTCAACTCTAGGTTATTGAAGTTTTGTTGCTTTGTTATATATTTTCAGTGCTCATGAATATAATTTGCCCCAAAACTTGGAACACTGTGCCATATTAATTTGCATTTATGTATCTTGCTGTGTACTTTTCTGGAGTATTTTTTGCATCTAGGTGTATGATCAGTTGAGTAACAGACTTTTCCCACCTGCAACTTCCCAATGGATCTCTCAGTATGAGATGTTTTGTTTTTTTAAAGATTTTATTTATTTATTTATTTGAGAGGGAGAGGGAGAAGCAGACTCCCCACTGAGCAGAGCGCCTGATTTGGGACTCAATCCCAGGACCCTGGGATCATGACCTGAGCCGAAGGCAGATGCTTAACTGACTGAGCCATCCAGGTGCCCATCAATATGAGATGTTGATCAAGTTCCCTGGAACACTGTTACTGTGGAGTTGGGACTTCACTTTTGATGTTCTGTAGCATTCAGCTTTCCAGTTTCCACCTCGTGGGTATTTTTCAGAAGTAAACCACTTCAGAAATAACATAAATCAAAATACCAGATCTTTAGGGGGACCTGTAGCTAAAGACTGTTTGTATATTCTATAATACGTCTCCTATCTGAAGCTGTTAAAACTAAGAGGATATGGAGAAGTTGGAACCTTATGTGCTGCTGGTGGTGACGTAAGATGGTAGGGCCCCTTTGGAAAGCAGCCCAACACTTTTTCTAAGTGTTGAACAAAGGGCTACCATGCAGCCCAGCAGTTCGCTCCCAGGTCTTTACACAGGAGAACTGAAAACATGTTCATACAAAAACTTGCACACAAAAGTTCATAGCAGCATTGTTCATAATAGCAAAAAGTAGGGGAGAAAACAAATGTCCATCAGTTGATAAATGGATAAACAAAATACATCTATACAAATGGAATATCATTTGGACATAAAAAGGTGCAAAGTAGTAACAGGCTACAAACATGAATGAACCTTAAAAACATGATGCTCAGTGAAAACCAGTCACAAACCCACACATATTTTTTTTCTTTTTTTTTTTATTCTTATGTTAATCCCCATACATTACATCATTAGTTTTAGATGAAGTGTTCCATGATTCATTGTTTGTGCATAACACCCAGTGCTCCATGCAGAATGTGCCCTCCTCAATACCCACCACCAGGCTAACCCATCCTCCCAAAAACCCAGACATATTATATGGTTCCATTTATGTGAAAAGTCCAGAGGTGCCTGGGTGGCTCAGTCAGTTAAGCATCCAACTCTTGATTTCGGTTCAGGTCGTGATCTCCAGGGTCATGAGATCAAGCCTCACATCTCCCTCTGCGCTGGGCGTGGGGTCTGCTTAAGATTCTCTCCCTGTGGGGTGCCTTGGTAGCTCAGTCATTAAGCGTCTGCCTTCCAGGGGCGCCTGGGTGGCTCAGATCGTTGAGCGTCTGCCTTCGGCTCAGGTCACGGTCCCAGGGTCCTGGGATTGAGCTCCACATTGGGCTCCCTGCTCAGTGGGGAGCCTGCTTCTCCCTCTCCCACTCCCCCTGCTTGTGTTCCCTCTCTCATTGTCTCTATCTCTCTCTGTCAAATAAATAAATAAATAAAATCTTAAAAAAAAAAAATTCTCTCCCTGCCCCTTCCCCCTCTCGCACACACTTGCTCTGTCTCTCCCCCTCCTTCTCAAAAAAAAAAAAAAGTCAAAATTAGCAAATTTAGAGACAGAAACTAAATTAGTTGAGGACAGAGATGTGAGCAGAGAGACTGCTAATGGGTATGGGTTTTTTAGGGGGTAGATGATAATGTTCTAATATTGATTGTGGTGATGATTACAGTTCTCTGAATACAGAAAAAACCATTAAAATGCGCACTTTTTTTAAACATTTATTTGAGAGCACCCATACACGAGACATGGGAGGGAGAAAGGGAGAGAAGAGAATCCTCAAGCAGACTTCCCTCTGAGCGTGGAGCCCAATGTGGGGCTCCATCCAGGACCCTGAGATCAGGACCTGAGCCAAAATCAAAAGTTGGCCACTTAAAACAGCTTAGCCATCCAGGCACCCCAAAGTGTGTGCTTTAAATAGGTGGATTATGTGATCTGTGAATTAACATCTCAGTAAAGCTAATCTTTTTAAAAAAAGAATTAAGAACTATTGCCCAGGGACGCCAGGGTGGCTCAGTCGGTTAAGCATCTGCCTTTGGCTCAGGTCATGATCTCAGGTTCCTGGGATCGAGTCCCGCATCGGGCTTCCTGCTTGGCTGGGAGTCTGCTTCTCCCTTGCTCTCTGCCCCTCCCCCACCCCCCACTTGTGCTTGCCCTCTCTCAAATAAATAAATAAAATCTTTAAAAAGAAAGAAAAGAAGAAACATTACCCAAAAATTCAGAGATCTGGCTTCTTTTTTTCTGATCTCCAAAATGTCTGTTTCCTTTTGTTGGATTTTTTTTTTTTTTTTGGTCCCAGGAAAGGATCAAATAGCTCTTATTTTACTCCTCACTACAAGAAGGAAGATGCCTCAAACACAAACCTATTTTTCTTTGCAAGAGTACCAGTTAACATTGGTAGTGTTCTGTGTCCTACTTGAGTCTGTGAATTATTGGCCCTGATCTCATGTCTTAGGTATAGAAGTCATAACCCTAGGGTATAGAAATTAAATTTTGTTGAGCATCTTCTGAGTCCCCACTTTCACAGATAAAATTGAGATTTAGGGAGGTAAAGTAACTTATTAAATATTTGACCTTATAAAAGTAATTAGCAGTTTGATCCTATGTTTCTATGACTCAAAAAACGTTCTTTCCAGTGCCTCATTGCTGTTTCCTACCAGGAAAACAGCCCTGGATTTAAAAGTATGGAAGAAATTCTGCATTTAGATTTTGTTACCATAAAAAATCAAAGTGAGATGGAAAATGATATTTTCTTACCTTTAATAATTTTGCTGCATAAGTAGAGAAAGTATTACCTTTTATCAGCCTAAACACCTGAGTCTTTCATTAAAGCCAAGTATCTTTTTTTTTTCTAAGTGGGCTCCATGCCCAGTGGGCTTGAACTCACGACCCCAAGATCAAGAGTCACCTGCTCTACCAACTGAGCCAGCCGGGCTCCCCCTAAAGCCAAGTATCTTAAGATATTGAGTCTGTGGGCGCCTGGGTGGCTCAGTCATTAGGCGTCTGCCTTCGGTTCAGGTCATGGTCCCAGGGTCCTGGGATCAAGCCCCACATCGGGCTCCCTGCTCCGTGGGAAGCCTGCTTCTCCCTCTCCCACTCCCCCTGCTTGTGTTCCCTCTCTCGCTCGCTCTCTCTGACAAATAAATAAACAAAATCTTTAAAAAAAAAACCAACAACAAACCAACGCATCTGACTTTGAGCATACAGACACAAAAAGCCAGTCACAAAAAAAATGTTTATTTTCTGAGAGATGTAGGCTTTTAATGGACCATCCAGGTGAGTGTAGTGGTGATACAGTTAATCTATAGTAAGGAAGATTTCTCGATTACTAGAAAGTAGTTGAAGTTTACTTTCCACTGCTGAAGTTGAGTGGAGAAATCTCCTTTAGTGTAGGTGTTCTGGGAACAGGTAGAAGGTTAGCTCAGTGACCTTTGAACTTCCATGTATCTATGACTTTTTATTTTTTGAAGTAAGCTCTACACATAATGTGGGGCTTGAACTCACAACCCTGAGATCAGGAGTTGCAGGCTTTACCGACTGAGCCAGCCGGGTGTCCCTATGGTTCTTCTGAGTGCCTCTTCCACTCACCCTAGTTCCTTACAGACTGTTGAAGGGGCTGTGTTCTGATCTCACTTTTATTTTCCTTTCCGTAGGATGGATAGAATGACAGAAGATGCTCTTCGCCTGAACCTGTTGAAGCGAAGCTTGGACCCAGCGGATGAACGAGATGATGTCCTGGCTAAGCGACTCAAAATGGAGGGGCATGAGGCCATGGAACGCCTGAAAATGCTGGCACTGCTTAAACGGAAGGATCTGGCGAATCTTGAGGTGCCACACGAGTTGCCCACCAAGCAGGATGGCAGTGGTGTCAAGGGCTATGAAGAGAAGCTCAATGGGAATCTCAGGCCTCACGGAGACAACAGGACTGCTGGAAGGCCCGGCAAAGAAAACATCAGTGACGAGCCCGTGGATATGAGTGCAAGGCGGAGGTACGGCGCTGTTCAGCTGCCTCCTGCAGTGGGGTCTCCTCCTAAACTAAGCCTGTGAAAATGGGATGAAATCCAGTGAGAGGAGGTGCTTCTTGAAGGAAGACGTATGTGTGCCATTTGGCTTGACCACGAATTCCTCTCACTTCCAAATGAAACTTGGTGCCTCATCTATCTGCTTAGCACAGAGAATCTTACAGTTAACACCCTTAAGATAAAGGTCATTTCTGGATGAAGGAGGCACCATAGAGCTGGAAGTGAGGTGATGCGGGCTTCACTCTTAGGGCCATTTTAGGAAGGCAGCAGACTTTCCTTCAGGTCACCCTGAGAGTTTTAGAATCTGTTTGTTACGGAGTTCCCACTTCTGTTACATCCAAAAGCATGGGCCCAGCTTCTCTTTCATGAACAAGGAAATTGTCTTCATGTGCTAATTCTCTGCATTCTTGCTTTGTGCCACTCTCTTCAACCTCTACATACACAAACATACACACACTTGTGCGTGTACACTCTCACACGCACACGTTTTCACAGGGTTTTTTTCTGGTGCCTGTCAAGGCTGAGTACTTGAAACAGTGAAAGGTACCGGCTGAGGGTGACGACTTCCGGAACAGTGAATCACAGTGTAGACAGCCCTAGCTTTAAGAACATTCAGTTTATTAATAGTTCAGATATAGCTGATAGGGCATGAGAATGATCCTTTAGTGTCCACTTGCCCTTCAGCTGGCCTTGCTGAATTTGTCTATGACTGAAGGAGAAAGGAACAGTTAGAGCCTTACCTGGGATTCTTTCTCTAGCTTTAATGTTTACTTACTATCCCAGGATTATTTTTTTAAACCACACCCTATGAGGGAACATTCTTTTTGGTAATAGTATTTAAAACCCTTAGGAAACTTTAAATAAATTCCCTATTGGTCATAAAAGAGGAGAACAATCCTTGGGTAGCTTGGAAGCTATATGTAGTGTCAGCAGAGTATTATGAAAATAGATTAATTCTGAGATCCTTTGGGGAAAAAAGAAAGCAGATGAATGAGATCATGCCCCTGAGCAACCCACTGCCCATAGCCACCGTCACCTTTTTGGAGCAAGTAATGATCCTACTTGACTGGGGAGGAGGAAGGGGACAAATGTTGGATGGATTCCTCACATCCCAAGTTGGCCCTGAAAAGGCATTTTTCATGGAAACATTGCTATACATTTTGGTGAGATCTCAGTAGTGCTATTAATTGGTATCGTACTAAATAAGTTTTAAAAATTCTATGTTGAAAAGTCAGACTGCCCTGAAAACCCTACCATTGCATTTAATTTTATTTTAGGGATGAACTTTTGAAACTTGATCCTCTGGAAACCGGGAACTGTTTTTAATAGTCTCCAGGAAAAGAGGGTTAATGTAAACTATCTAGATCCCCATTCTACATGGAAAAATAGGCCTCATTGGCCCCTTCCACTCTTCTCCCCTTTCACCAGATATACCGACAGTTATTTACACTTAGCCCCAAGCTTTTTATAAGAATGAACGGGATTGATAGATGGTTCAGCAAGGAGAACAACAGTGTCTTTATCTGGATAAAAGAAGACAATTTAAAAGCAGAAAGAATGAAGAGCCCCTGATATCAATGATAGCCACATCATAATTGCCTAAATTTTTTTTTGCCATCAGTTGGGCAGGTTACAATGTATATGAAATAAGGTGTGTGTGAAACCAGTGCTTGCTTATATTTTGGAAAGCTAGAGAAACATGGCCATTTTCTATTTAGTTGTTTTTACAACTGGAATGAGGATTAGAAGTTACATAGCTTTTGGGAATGTGCCAGTCTGGGTCGTAAGTGAGGTTAGCAACAATTCAGGGTTTTAGTAATCTCCAACAGGTAAAGCTTCATACTTAAGAACACCAAATAATGTAAATCATATATATATTTGGGAAAGTAGCAAAATAATTTCTGTCCCCGGAAAGCTTAATTAATGAGACCAGAACCTCAAGTCAGATGTAAAAAAACAGCTGAAGAATGAAACAAGACTTGACTTGGGTTTTGCCTTGCCTGTGCTGGTCTGATTATATCCAGGAATAAAATATCATTTAGTTAGGGTTGTTCTCAGATACAATTCCTTGATAAATGCTGCTCGGTTCCACAGTCTCCATCCAGGAATGTCTCTACCTGTCTTGTTGCTGGGCAGTCCATCAGCAATGGGTGGCATTCATTTGAGCAAGGAGGAATTCTTAGAGATAATATTGATGCATGTATTCCAGCCAGGACCAGAATGGAAGGAGCTTTGGACTGTTGATGTAAACAAACACCGGGAAACCAAGTAGAATTAGAAATCCACCAGGTCTCAAAATTAGTCATCTGTGTTAGTGTTAGGGATGGGAGACAGGGATGAAGGAATATAGAAATGAAAAATGAAATCACCAGAAAATCAAACACTGTGAGGTCTGACCATCATTCCAGCAACTTGGGGTCAGAGAAAGATGGGCTCTTCTCCCTCTCCTGGCTTCTTTTTCTGTAATCTCACATCCTTAGCTTGCCATCTGTGACCAGTGGTTGTAGGGCAATCCAGACAAATGGAATAGTCCCCAACATAGTCACACATGTCACTCTGTCCCTCTGTTCTATCTTCTCAGCTAAATTTGTTTGATTTTACTAACTCTGTTTTACCCTGTTGAGAAATTGGGTGCTCACCCCATCTAGGCAGGGTGCCCTGTTCAAAAAGTATCTATGTCCCAACAGCTGGGAGAAGAGACCCAGAGAAATGGTAGAGAGGCTCACAGGGCTAAAGCTCTGTGGGTGTTAGGGATTCGAGTTTCATGTTTAAGTTACAACTACAAAATTGCTTTAGATCTGTGTATTCCTAACTACACTGAAGATCTCGAGGAAGTAGGTTCTGGGAAGATATCTTTGAGTTAAGAAATCAGAGAGTTAGAAGATGTGGTCATTGATTTGGGAACCTGAGGCAATTAGAATCTCCAGAATTCAGTGCCATTTTTTATCATCTTAGAAAAACAGGTATGATGCTTTTATGGCTAGCCCCAAAAGACCAAAACTACAATTGTCTAATAAATAAGATTAGGAATACAGGGACCCAGTGTGGAAGATTTAGATTTCAAAGTCGTTTCTAGACAGTTTCTTGCTGAAGGAAGATGCTAAGTGGAAGTCTGGCAAGTAGATGCGTTTTGGAGTTTCAGTCCTCCCGAAGGCTGTAGACTTGGCACTGTCCATTCCTTCAAGCAGCTGACAACAGACCTTCTTTTGCCTTAACTCGTGAAAGGACAGACTACCGTTAGGGTTGTCGTAAAACCTCCTCTTCCGTAAATCCTCGTATAGCCGGGACCATGTTGTTATGGGTATAGTGAGCTTAGGATCCTCGTTAGCACTGTACTGTCTATACCTCAGCTCTCCCGCCTTTGCCCTTCCAGCGAGCGGTTTCCTTCTTGAGCCTCTACGTGACTAATGAGACAACCCAAAGGAGAGTGAGATATAGGGGGAAACATTCAGAATTTTGATTCAGATCGACGTGATAAGAACACTCACCTCTTATTCCCATTTCTGAAGCCAGTCACTGTGTGTGTGTATTGTCCCTACACAAGGAAATTAGATGGAAAGTACTGTGACTGAGGCTTTAGCACCACTTCTCTCTTGGTATTTTCTTCATCCTAGGATTTGAATCCCCTGGGTGAATTGGGACAGACCTAAGTTCCCTTGAGTTTCTTTGTTCAGTAGAAAAAAAGTTTTAACTTTTCTGTGAACCTGCACTGTTGAAATACCTTAATTTTTTTCTTGTCTAGTGAGCCAGACCGAGGAAGGCTGACTCCCTCCCCAGACATCATTGTTTTATCTGATAATGAGGCTTCCAGTCCCCGTTCCAGCTCCCGAATGGAAGAAAGACTCAAAGCAGCCAACCTAGAGATGTTTAAGGTAAAAAAAGAGCGAGAAGAAAGAAAAAACAGTATCTTCATTTTTTGCTCCTCCTATTTTAAGAGTCCCAGTTCTGTGTTTTTATAGTTTACTTTTTTAATCTAAGTAATTACCCATTGATGAAACTTTTTATAAGTGATTCTCAACCTCAAGGGCATGCCCTTTAATTTTTTAATTTTTTAATTTTTTAATTTTTTAAAGATTTATTTATTTTTATTTGAGAGAGAAAGCACAAGTGGGAGAAGGGGCAGAGGGAGAGAGAGAATCTCAGGCAGATTCCCCACTGAATGCAGAGCCCAACACTGGGCTCTTTCTCACGACCCTGAGATCATGACCTGAGCTGAAATCAAGAGTAGGATACTCAACCAACTGAGCCACCCAGATGCCCCTAAAGATTGTTTTTTTAAGATTTTATTTATTTATTTGGCAGAGGGAAAGCACAAGCAGAGGAAGCGACAGGTAGAGGGAGTGGGAGAAGCAGGCTCCCTGCCGAGCAAGGAGCCTGATGTGGGGCTTGATCCCAGGACCCTGGGATCATGACCTGAGCCGAAGGCAGATGCTTAATGACCGACCCACCCAGACGCCCCGCCCCTAAAGATTTTATTTTTAAGTAACCTCTACACCCAACATGGGGCTCGAACCTACAACCCCCAAGATCAAGAGTTACATGTCCCACCTACCTACTGAGCCAGCCAGGCACCCCAAGGGCATGCACTTTTACAGGGAATTAGAGCGGAGTGAAGATAGTTTGACAATCGCTTCTCGGCCTTTTGGCTAAGATCAAGTGTAGAAGATAGTTTGACAAAGCTTATTCAGTATAACTTATCTTTGGAAAATATGAAAACAAAACTTCGTAAGTCACATAAACTCTTGCCTGGAACAACTCTATCCTGGTTCTCATAATATGAAGGGATTCCTCAGTTTTGATGTATATCTAGAAGAAACTTGGCTTAAGAAGATCCAGAAACATTATTTTAAAGGAAAGCAGTGTCGGGTGCCTGGGTGGCTCAGCCGTTAAGCGTCTGCCTTCGGCTCAGGTCATGATCCCGGGGTCCTGTAATGCGAGCCCCGCATCGGGCTCCCTGCTCCGCGGGAAGCCTGCTTCTCCCTCTCCCACTCCCCCTGCTTGTGTTCCCTCCCTCGCTGTGTCTCTGTCTGTCAAATAAATAAATTAAGTATTTTTTAAAAAAGGAAAGCAGTGTCTTCCTGTGGCCATTCTTCTATTTTGCCAGAAATCTGGTTGATTATGATTTATATGTGGTCTCTCCTTTGATTCTGTAAGCATTTTTTGAGCACCTGCTGAATACCAAGTACTGTGCTGGAATCCAGGGACACAAAAATACCAGTCCCAGGGCTGCTTCTGCTTGGTGTGGAAGATGATTTCAGACCGAGAAGAAAAGATCATCTTGCCGGAAGGGACTCTGGCTGGGTGCCTGCTCCCATAGCTAGCCCTCCTGTCTCCTTAGGGGAAAGGTGTGGAGGAACGGCAGCAACTCATCAAGCAGCTGAGGGATGAGCTGCGATTGGAGGAAGCCCGGCTGGTGCTGTTAAAGAAACTGAGGCAGAGCCAGCTACAGAAAGAGAACGTGGTCCAGAAGGTATCACGCCCTAGTAATACGGGTCTGGGTTTGAGAATGGACTCCCCCAGGTAGGTTCAGTTGGGTGGCCCGTTCTTCTCTGGTTCCGTGGTTTTTAGTTTCTAAGAATAGTGATTTTTTTTTTTTTTTTAATCTTAGGCTTTAATCAAGAAAGCCTTGATTCCATTTTTCTCCTTTTTTATTTGGTCAACAGAAGCTTTACTCCAACAAGGAATTTTAAAAGTCTGGGAGTGTTCCAGATTTCTGCCTCTGTTTCATTGTCTTTTCTCTCTCTCAGACCCCAGTTGTGCAGAATGCAGCATCCATTGTTCAGCCGTCTCCTGCCCATGGGGGACAGCAGGGCCTGTCCAAGCTTCCCTCCCGGCCTGGAGCCCAAGGGGTTGAACCACAGAGTCTGAGAACATTACAGGTATGTGACCCGCCTTGGGGTCTTTGTGTCGGAGAGCCCTATCTATCCCATCTCTGGTTTGGGACTTTTGTGACAATTCTAGAAGAACCTGGCCATAGTGGGGATGCTTTTACTCAGTCCTGGGTCCCTCCTGGCATGACTTGGTGTGTGGTACTAGGCGGCATAGTAGGGTGAATAATCCTTATCTTCCCATTGTGGTTTTTCTTATCTGGATGTTTCTAGCTTAGCCCTTTTCCATCTAGGGTTAGATAGCTTATACCAAGGTATAAGGGAATTCCTACCACTGATCAGGATTTACACTGATGGTACATTTATTCCGTAGATCATTAGACAAAATTACCAACTCTGTGTTTCCACTCAGCTGTGTGTTACAGTGTTACCTCATTAGCATTTTGGTGGGGCATTTTACCAGCTGTGACTCCTTCTTTTCCTCTTCTCCCCCTTCAGGGTCACAGTGTCATCCGTTCAGCGACCACTACCACCCTCCCACATATGTTGATGTCTCAGCGTGTTATTGCACCAAACCCAGCCCAGCTACAGGGTCAGCGGGGCCCACCCAAGCCAGGCCTTGTACGCACCACAACACCCAACATGAATCCTGCCATCAACTACCAGCCGGTAAGAGAGCCCTCATGTGGAAACAGAGAAGTCTCTCATTGCTCTCCCTGTTGAAAGGACCATAGTATTTAGGGGTTTCGACAGAGAGAAGCTGTAGGACAACCCAGGGTAGTTTTGGTGGAGCTTGAATTGACAGCACTGGGGAGTTCCCTGAGGACAGGAGTGGACAAAGGGGGTCTGTACAGCAGGGCAGCGGTGAGCCTGACACCTGCCTGGAAGAAGGCAGGGGCCCGGGGAAGAAGAGGCGTAAGGACAGAGGACAGAGAGCATCCCCTTGTTCTCCCTTCAGCAGTCGTCAGTCCTAGCCACTGTCATGCTCCTTTCCTGTGTGCTGGAGCTCTTTTCATTGAGGTTGGACACCTCCTGTCTTTTCCTGAGTTTTGGGAAAGCTAGGCAGTGCAGACGCGGCTCAGATAATGTTCTCCGCCATGAAAGCAAGACTTGGTCCTTGCTCCCACATCCCGTCACTGACCCCTGTGCTCCCTGCATTCCAGCAGTCGAGTTCTTCTGTTCCCTGCCAGCGCACAGCATCCTCTGCCATCTATATGAACCTT
The DNA here is from genome assembly GCF_002201575.2 of Neomonachus schauinslandi. NCBI lineage: Eukaryota > Metazoa > Chordata > Mammalia > Carnivora > Phocidae > Neomonachus > Neomonachus schauinslandi. The sequence continues at coordinate 273,615 of NC_058408.1, read as the reverse complement.
GCCTCCCACATCCAGCCAGGGACCGTGAACAGAGTGTCCTCACCACTTCCTAGCCCCAGCGCCATGACCGATGCTGCCAACTCCCAGGCTGCAGCCAAATTGGCTCTTCGCAAACAGCTGGAAAAGACACTCCTGGAGATTCCACCCCCTAAACCTCCCGCTCCCTTGCTTCACTTCCTGCCTAGTGCGGCCAACAGCGAGTTCATCTACATGGTGGGCTTGGAAGAAGTTGTACAGAGTGTCATCGACAGCCAAGGTGAGGCTACTTCCTCTGGCCAGTCTTGTACCTGAGCAAGAGGCTGCCAAGCCTGATTGACAAGGAACCTCTCCTTACTCTTGCCAAACCACCCCTCCTTCGTTATTCAGAGGCTGTTCGGGAGCAACATAGCAGAAACGCTTTTCGTGTGTGTGTGTGGCTTAGGCCTCATATTTTTATTGTATTTTCTGTATGTTGTATAGTTTTTGCAGTATATTGTTCAGTTCTTTTCAGTGGTGCCTAGCATGATGTGTGCGTAATTTGGCGACTAGAACACTTGTTAATGTCCGTGTTTATGTTGCATTGTGCTACGTTATTATGTTCAGTCCCTGCCGTTTGAGTACTTAGAGTTGAGAAAGTAGACTTACTGAAGGACATGACTATGACCACATAAAAGCTGTGAACCAGCCCTGAACCAAACTGTGAAGTATTAACACTAACAGAAGTTACTAAGCCTGAATTTCCAAACATGGGGACTTAGGGGGACACCTGACAGTAGAGGAAAGTGCCTGAAAGTATTGGCTCTAAACAGATCACAAAGTGAGTGATTCAGACACTGATAACTAAAAATTGTGACTGTCTGGGCTGGGGATACGTGCAGTCTGACGTAAAAAGATGCTGTGAAGCAAAAGTGTTGGCGGAGTTGGATGGATCCGGTGTCCTCTGATCTGAATGAAGCAGGTTTCCGTCTCGCTGGTGGACGAGGAAGTCAGGGAGCAGGGGTTCTTGGGCCAGCTTTGTCATGAGCAGCCACGCTTCTCAGACTTGGCTTCCTTGTCTGTAAACGGGGTGCTGTGCTCTGAGTTCCCTAAGGTGACGTTGTTACAATTGAATGAAATAAAAGTATTTTCTAAATTGTAGAGTCTCCTTACTTCAGCAGAATAACCTTCTGAAAAATTGATTTGATGAAGAAACAGGAGGTGGGGAAATGTGAAAGCCCTGATGATTCTTTTTGTTGGCATCTAGGCAAGAGCTGTGCTTCACTCCTGCGGGTTGAACCCTTTGTCTGTGCCCAGTGCCGCACAGATTTCACCCCCCACTGGAAGCAGGAGAAGAATGGTAAGATTCTGTGTGAGCAGTGTATGACCTCCAATCAGAAGAAGGCTCTGAAGGCTGAACACACCAACCGGCTGAAAAATGCTTTTGTTAAAGCCCTACAGCAGGAACAGGTAAGAATTCTGACTTCTCACCAGCCACCTGCTCAGGTTGGGTTTTCCCAAAAGGTGGTTCTTTCTAGTTTAGTGGAGTTGTCTATGTGATCCCCACAGTCCCCGACGACCTAGGCTCCTGGTGCCTCAAGGCCCAGGTTCCCTGTTTGTCTGCTTACCGTTCTGTCTTCCCATTTCCATTTGTCTGTTTCTGGTTGGGCAAGAGCGCAACGACAGAGTGGTCCGGGGTGGGGAGGGACAGAAGGCTGAGATGTGGCTTTCCATCCCTAGTGGCACCAAAGAAGTCCCTCCATTCACTCAACTTCATTTCCTCCTCAATCAAATGGATTTTGGCGGGAGGGATTTATACCTGAACCTCTTGGAGAGACAGAATCTCTCTAGTCCGTGTTTGGCAAGGGAATGACAGTGGAGGGAGTGAACTGTGACATGGCCCAGGGAAGAGGAGTGGCGCGGAGTGAGCAGACCTGCCCTGTAGTGTTAGCGGAGTGAGAACACCTGGGAGAGGGGAAGATGTGTTGGGAGGCTTGGATCCTTCTCCTCTATCCCGTCTCCACCCCACCACTCATCAGACCCCTTTGGGTAGCATCACGGATCTTCTGGAAAATGGGTAGACAAGAGTCAAAACTAAAACCTCAGTAAACTCGTCGGCATTCAGCGCTTCAGTCAGCTGGTTGCCACCACCCAGACCTCTCCTGCCCGCGTCTGAGCACCAGCTTTTCTGGACAGACGGAGCCCCGAATCAGCGAAGCAGTGTTGGCTGCTTGTGCCCAGAGATCTTAGCGCACCTACCCCACCCAACTCTTGCCTTTTCCATATCCCTCCTCCTCGCTGGCAACGTTAGAGATAAGAAGACCTCTAGGTTTTCTGGGTAGGAAATGGAGTACTGTCCTGCCAAGTTGACCTGATGACTCCCGACAGGAAATTGAACAGCGACTCCAGCAGCAGGCAGCCCTCTCCCCCACTGCGGCTCCAGCCGTGTCCAGTGTCAGTAAACAAGACACCATAATGAGACATCATACGCTTCGGCAGGTGAGGTTCTCTGGGACGGCTCGTCAGCCGTTGGTCCCATCTTGTCCTTTTTCGGTGGGAAGTCATTCTGCACTTCTGGGCTCCCATACCCTTCCCTCCCCCTTGTCCCTTCGGTGGCGGCAACATTGTGATCCGCCGTCTGCTCGCCGTTGCAGGCTCCCCAGCCCCAGAGCAGCCTCCAGCGTGGCATACCCACCTCTGCCCGTTCCATGCTTTCCAACTTTGCGCAGGCGCCCCAGCTCTCTGTGCCCGGTGGCCTCCTCGGGATGCCAGGTAAGAAGGGCTGATGGGACCAGCTCCCTGGGCGAACAGCTGCTTCTTCTGTTTCTGCTCTCTCTTTAGACCCCCTCCCTTCACTCTGTTATTTGGCAAGTGTTGGCTAAATTCATAATACATTCAAGACACAGCACACTAGGGTTTTGGTAGTGGAAATGGCCCAGTCCCTGCCATTACCGGTTCGCTGTCTGGTGCGCCCTGTTGGTGGGCGTGTGGTTGCTGATCTCTTGGCGAGAAGAGCAGGGTGCTGTTTGAATGATGGAGGGATGCTTCTTCACAGTCGGCAGCCCCAAACCCAGAGCAGATTCCGTGAGTGCATCTCTTTGCCTTGGTTAATGCCCTCTCACCACTGTTCCCTCTGACTGTCCCATCCCATCAAGACTGTGCTTATTACACTCCTGATAGGACCGAAGTGTCAAGAAGACCTCGTTCCCTAAAGCTGGGGTGCAGAGGGGCAGTTGACCGCTGACATAGAGCTTGGCTGAGTCTGGACAGGTGCACACGGCGTCTGCTGCCTCCTCCCCAGCTCCAGCTCTGCGCCCCTGGCTGGCGCAGTCCAGAGGGTTCCGCCTCTTCTAACGCCTGCCCCCCACCCACCCACCCTGCTTTTGTCTCCTGGGTCCAGGTGTCAACATCGCATACTTGAACACCGGCATTGGAGGACACAAAGCTCCCAGTTTGGCAGACCGGCAGCGGGAGTACCTTTTAGACATGATCCCTCCCCGGTCTATAGCGCAGTCCATCAGCGGGCAGAAATAACGCCCGTCCACTCGCGCTGCCCAGCCTCGAACCCTTCACCCCTCCTCTCCCATCGCCCCCAACTTCCGTCGCATGCAGTGCCTGTGCCGGTGCCCACCACGGAGAACAGAGACGCAGAGACACAGACAGCAGACACCGCCCTAGAGGCCCACAGGACGCGCCGGCCCCGCCGCCCCCCTCCCTCTCTCACCGCTGCGGTCCTGCTGCCTCATCTTCTCTGCGGTTTCCACTCACAGTGAGGTGCTCCTCGCCTCCGGTGGAGGTCGGAGTGAGGTCCTGGGGAGACATCTAAGCCCTCTGACGCGTGTTTCTGAAGTTTTTATGCTATAATTATTGTCATTTTTAATGATGTTGTGTGTCCTCCCTTTGTTCAGTGGACGGTTAAACCTTTTTATTTTCCCTCAATATTTTTCTTTTTCTCTTTTGTCTTTTTTTTTTTTTTTTTTTTTAAACACAGATGATATTCAGATAAATGACAGGAGCATTGCAGGGGGCTCCCCAACGGGACAGGACTGGGAGTGTTGGGGGCAGAAATTTTTAATGCACTTAACCTGGGGTGGGGTGTTGGCATCAAACAGGACGTCAGCCCTGGGTGTCTCTGGTCTGGACAGTCTGGGAGGCAGTGTTCAGCTGAAGTTGGGCTCTGAGAATGAGGGGAAAGATCCTGGAGGGAGAAGCTTTAATCCACAGAGAAGGGGACAGGGACATATGAGGACAAGCCAAGAGGAACGGAGGCTGGTCTTGGCCTCCTGGATGCTCTCCTGGTCCCAGTGGAGGTGGAAGTCTCTTCCAGGTCAACTAGCCCAAAATTATTTCATCTTATTTTCTTTGTAAAATTCTGCCCCTCCCCCCTGCCTTTTTAATCCTGATCTGCTCCTGGCAAGAGGGAAGCGCAGCCCCGTTGTAACCGTGTCCTAGAAGTGAGACAGAGGAGGGAAGAGATGGACTGGGGGTGGGGGCGGAGAGACGGAGGGCTTTGTCTGCCAGCAGGTGAGACCCCATCTGTCTTTCCCTCCACCCTGGGTGCCAGGTGCCAGGAGGGGAGGGCAGGGAGGCCTGACCAGCCTGGAGTCCGGCACTGAGTGCAGCACCAACTGCCCAGAACCAGACACCTCTCGTTAAAACCAGCTCTGCACCTCTGTGCAAAGTAGCTGTTGTCGCCCCCCCAACCCCCAGAACTCTCTTAATTTTCCTTTGTGTTGTTTTCAGCTTTTTCTTAAGCGCTACTAGTGTAGAGAATGAACTGAATTGTGCAATGTTGCTGTTCTGGGGTCAGGGGAGGTTAGCACCCCATCTATCTGCCCACACCCTGGGGACGGGGGGCGGGGACCAGGCTGGTTTGAGGTAAGGGAAGCCCCTTCAGGGTGGGGGTTCCTGCTCTCCTGTAATGTTCACTCACCTGCCTGTGCAGCTCTAGAAGCTGCCAGAGTGCGGGGAAGAGGGGAAGGGTTACTCAGAGCAGAGAGCTGTGAAGACTGGAGTTTGCCCTTGAAAGCCACCTGGAAAAATTCTCCCACTTTTATGTTGGAAATCAAATAACTTTTTTAAAGTAAGAAGGCACTTTTAAAATTCACACACACACACAAACTGCACACCCTCCCCATAAAGTTTGGGGGTTGGGGGGGGTGGAGAAGGAGTTGGGATCAGGCTCAGTAACCCCCTCTCCGTACCCCAGAGCCCTGCGGGCCTCCCTGGGTTTTTTCTTTCCTCCCTTCCCCCAAATTCATTGAGCACTTAATAAAGGAGCAGAGATACACCCTGTGTCTGGGCTCCCCCAGTGGTGAAGTGATCTGAAGCTAGATGCTAGTAACAGATAATGATGGGGCTGTTCGGAGTATTTTCCAGGGGGAATATGGTACCCCTGACTGTAAGTGGTGGGAGAGGGAGGGGGGTTATGAAACTGGGTCTGGGATTATTTTAAAATTATATATATATATATAAAGATATATTCTTACATCTTTTCTTTACCCTCTGTGCTTTGAAAGCACTGGATAAATCGTTTGGTTTTGCTTTTCTCTCTTCCACAAATTTGGAAGCTTCTCCTCCTCCCCCCCCCCCCCCCCGCCCAAGTCATCTTGCCTTGTGGCATGTCTGTCTAGCCTCTTCCACCCCGCCCACCATGATGAAGTGCCATTTCTGTTATGTCTCCCCTCCCCCAGCTCGGAGGTACCAGGTGCCCAAGCCTGTCACTTGAGATTAAAAGTAAGGAACAGAGAATGTGCAATACCGTCTGGTTGGGGCCGTCCCTGCCCTGAGCTGAGCCTCCTCCCTGGGAGCCAGGCCACCTTTGAATGGGGTTTGGAAGTAGGATGTGTAGACAAGAGGGGAGTAATGGGGAAGGAATGCCCAGCCGAGTGCCTGCCAGGGTGCTGAGGTAATGGGGGTGGACGGAGGACAGGGGGAGCCTTCCCTGCTTCTGTCCCCTCAGGCTCAGTTGCATAGAGGCTGCTTATTGACTAGTATAGCTCCGTGACCCTTTGCTCAATCGCTGAGGTTTGATTTCTTATCCCTCCTCCCCATTTTCATACCCTTCCCTGGGATTCGTGATGGGGGTGAGTTTTCCTTAATCATGGTGAATTATTAGCCTTCCACCTCCTCCCTTGCTCCCCACCCCCATCCTTCTGTCTTCCTTATTTCTCTAGGTTTTCATCACTGACCACCTCGTGTCCCTCCGAGTCTCTTGTTGCTCTCCATCCCCCGGCTGGGCCTGTAGACACTAAACCTCATGCCTAAAGATGGGAGGAAAGACACTCTGTTCAGAGTTATCCTCTCCCCCAGAGCTCTGAAGCTCAGGGGACGACTAGAGTCAGGACCCCCCTGGTTCTTCCTGGCTTCCTCCGTATCCAGAGGTTCTCCAAGTAGTTGTTTATGGACAGTGGCTTACTCCCTAGACGCCCGAAACGAGTAGATGAGCAGGAAAGCTTGGGTAAAGCTGAGGGACAGAGGTCCTCATTTGTCAATTTTTTTTTTAATTTTTAATTTTCATTTTCTATTTTTGTCATTTGACCACAGCATCTGGACTTTCTCCATCCCTGGAATAAGTATTTTTCCACATTTTTGGATGTATGTATGGTAGACAATTTTTTTTTTAAGACACAAAGATAAATGTTTTCCTGCTTTGGTTACCTTTCCTTTCCCCTTTAAAAGGACTTAGCTCTAGAGCCGCTTTGTAAAGATGCTTCTTGGTATTTTACTTTTGTCCCTTTCCCCAAGCACTCCTTCCCCCTAACCCTCCTCTCCACACCCCACCCCACCCGGCCCTAGGCTCCCCTGCCCTCCAACAAGACCTTCATTAGCTTATGATACTTGCTGCCGAGATGTTATAACAAGGACTCATTCGTGTATATAAGCTATTTCTTGATCCATTTAAAAGGAATTGTACATTGTGTAGAAAAAAAAAAAAACCTGAAAAAGAGAAAAAAAAGCCCTCGCCATGGATATTGTGAAACTGTGTTACGTCATTTTGTAATGTGCCGTTTGTGTATGATCCGTGCAAAAGGGTTTCTGGGGAAGGGGCGGGGGTAGGGAGGCAGGGCTGTGGAGGGTGGGGCGGGGAGTGGGCCGGGCCCAGCACACTGAGACTGGCGGCTGCTCCAGCCCCATCCCTCCTTAGAGATGCCACCTCCCCCACCACCCACCCCTAATTTGTGCCTTGCCTCCCGCCCTGGAGTAGCCCTCCGGGTCACCAGCACTGCCTTGGCAGAGCCCACTCCCTACCCGAACCTGCCCCCCTCCCTACACCCCAGCATTAGGTGGATACTGTGGGGAAGTGCTGGGGGGTCGGGAGGTAGCCGAGGAATGGGGCAGTTCCCGGGGGCATTGAAACCAAGTATTATTATGAATTGTAACTGTATTTGCACTGTTTTTTTTCCTCTGATTGCATCAGCATATATACAATATACCTATATAACAAAATTCAGTGTCAAGCTTTCTTATGCAAGGGATCTCCCCCACCCCGCCCCCCCAAAAAAGAACCTAGTTCCACGGGTCTTTGAGAGTAGATCATCAGGGGTGATAGAAGGAAAGGATTTTAACAAGTCATCCTAAGAAAGCCTCACGGACGGAGCCACGTGTATCTGCACACGGTTTTCGGCTTCGTAAATTGGGGTGAGGTGGTTCCCCGTGAAAGCCAGAGCTCCTGGTCTGGGCCGTGGAGAGTGGAGTGCTGCAGCACGCGGGGTGGGGGTGGCAGCACCGTCCGGGAGACCGGGGGTCTGGCCCCAGGCTCTCCCACTAACTTGCTTTGTGACCTTCGGTAGAGTTCATCTTCCGGGTCTCCGTTTTCTTACTTGCGAAGTGACAGGGGCGATCACCTGGCCACCACGTGTAAAATTCGACCTTATGCTTCCTTCCTCACCTGCAAAACAACAGCTTGAGGTGGGGAAGGTGTGGGGCTGAAGATGCAGGGAGGACACCTACGTGTTGAGGTGCAGTGTGTGCGACCGGGCCCATGAGGGCTGCCAGGCCCCTGCCATTACTTTGGTTTTGGGAGAGGCGGCAGAGTGATGTCTGGACATCAGGAGGCCTGTGACTGCTTTGCCCTCAGACCCACAGGGCTCCCCGGGGTGCTTGAGCGGTGGTGCCCGGCTGGCGGTCTAGTCACGCACACCCTTGTGGGCTGCAGGGTGCAGAACTTGCCCATCTTCTTGGCGACAGCGTAGCGGAGCTCAGATGCACCCCAGTTCCTGTGCCCTTCAGAACTCACGCCAGCCCTTGTGGGGGCTCCCCACAGCCTGGCTGAGGCTCCCACACTCCAGGCTCCCGGCCGGGGAAGCCTGGAGAGCATCTGGGAAGGTGGCCGAGGCCTGGCGAAGGCTGGGGCAGAGGGGTTGGGGCGGGAGCGGGGCTGGGGCGGGACGGGCCTCTCTGAGTGGGGGTGGGGGGGCAAGACCCTTTTGCACAGGCCCTAAGTTTCCTTTTTTTAACTCATTCTGATTTTCTGCATTGTGTTTGGAAATTGAAATGAAAAAACCAAGACCAACGGAAACTGGTTTTCAAAAAGGCAAATACACTCCCATCTGTTTCAGATGCTGCTGAGCATTTCAGCAGTAACAGATTCAAGTAATAAGCTAATTTTTGGAGAAAGGATTAAAAGAAAAAACTTTGTAATATTTATCACTTGCAAGCTATGTTTAATAAAGAAAGGAATGGTTTCTAAACTTCCCTGTGGCTCGTGCTTTAGTCCTGGCAGGCATGGGGGCGGCAGTTTGGCGGGGGCGTTCCAGGGGTGATTGGGGGAGGAGCTCTGCCTGTGCCCCCTACAGGGACGGGGTAGCTCTGGGTGCCCCCTTTCCTGCCAGTGGTTATTGACACCTTCATGTGGAGCTGGTGTTCTAGAAGCCACTGACCTGGTGACGGAGGGTCTGACACTGTTGGGAAGGAGGCTGGGTCCCCAGCTGTCCTTGGTCCTTCCCATCATACTGCTCCCATCTCTCCTGGTCACTGGACCCTCCGTAATGTGCTGGTTTCCGGGGTGGCGACCTTCGGAGCACCTACACTGCCCTGCGGCAGCTCCCTCATCGACACACAGCGTCCCCCGAGTTCTCCTTCCAACCCAGAATATTGACCAGATCCTAATTTTTTTCCATTTGGCTTTTTATTTCCAACAGAGCACTTCGGTCAGGTCCACCCAGAGGACAGGATGTTGAAGTTTGGGGCTATTTGGTTTTTTTTCTTTTAACTATGCACTTAAATTTAAATCCAATTAACATACTATGTATTATTAGTTTCAGAGCTAGAGTTCAGTGATTCATCACTTAATGTACAACACCCGGTGCGCATCCCATCCCGTGTCCTCCTTAATGCCCATCACCCAGGGACCGTACCCCCCACCCCCTCCCCTCCAGCAGCCCTCCGTTTGGTTCCCTACAGTTAAGAGTCTCTCATGGTTTGTCTCCCTCTCTCTGATTTCGTCTTGTTTTATTTTTGCCTCCCTTCCCCTGTGATCCTGTTTTGTTTCTTAAATTTCACACCGCACTCAACACCCAAAGAACAAATAATCCAGTCAAGGAATTGGGCAGAAGACATGAACAGACATTTCTCCGAAGAACACATACAAATGGCCTACAGACACATGAAAAAGTGCTCCACGTGAGACTCGGCATCAGGGAAATGCAAATGAAACCCACCGTGAGATCCCACCTCAAACCAGTCAGAATGGCTAAAACTAACAAGTCAGGAAACGACAGGTATTGGCGGGGATGCGGAGAAAGTTTGGGGCTGTTCTTAACCCCTGGGTCCCCTGCCACACGTCTGGTCTAAACCGGCCCGTCCCTTCTGCAGAAGGCGCAGACGCGCCGCGGCAGGACCAGCCTTGCCGAGGTCTTGCCATCATTCTGCATTCTGCAGGGGCACAGAGAGAGGCAGGGTTCAGGGTCCTCCTCTAAACCCTGGGTTTTCCTTCCTCCAAGATCCTCCCTCCTTCGGTACCGTACAGGATAGCCATGGAGGGCCATTCTGGGGCTTTGGCTTCGGGGTGTGGTAGGGCTGGGTGAGGCGGGACAGCGGGGCCCTGGGTGCCACAGGCGGGCAGAGAGCGGAGGGGAGGAGGACGTGCTCTTCAACACCTGCATTCGAGGGGCACCGAGGGGTGGGGTGCTCCACAGCCTCTCTGCTCTCTCCACGAAGGATTCACAGCCACCACAGGCCCAACGCCAGCCGCTGTCTCCTCTCAAAAATAGAAATCAAACGGGGAGGAGTGCTCTGCCGCCCACAGCGGGGCCAGGGCTGTGGATCTGGAAAGAGGGAGATGGCTGTTCGGTTGCTCAGAGAAGCAGCTCCCGTCAGCTCAGATGTTCAGGACGTTCGTGGTGTTGGGACAAAGGGGCAGGGAGCTCCCTTTGCCCACCTGCCCACTCAAGACTATGAGAAGTGCAGGCTGCCTGTCCCTGGGGCAGAGCTCAGCTTGGGCACAAGGAGGCCGATATCAGACTAGGGGTTCTGGCCATGAGGTAGAGGTGAGCCCCTTGCCCTGCTCCCCGCCTAGGAGAGACCCCTAAAACTATACATCTTTGGGTAGGTTCATATTTGGATCAAGAGCATATCCTGGATGGGGTTATGAGGCAGGTGTAAGTGTCAGGGATGACTCCCAGCTGAGCTTGGTTTAATCTGAGGCTCTTTAGTGTGTTGGGGAGAATGACATTTCCTGAGGAGGAGAGAGGAACAAAGAAACCACACGGTCTTCTCTCCCTCTGTGGTCAGGCCTGCACTTCCGTGGAGAGGAGCGGAGGGACCCGGGGTTCTTTCCAGACTCTAGGGTGACGGGACAGGTGAGGTATTCTCTGGTGGGCCAGTTGGTGCCATCGGGGGGGAGCCTGCTTGGAGAGCCCTAGGCTAAGGGACGCTGTCCCAGCCACGGTCAGGCCTCAGCGCCGGGCCTCAAGCACACCACTTGCCCCACCCACGCCTCTCCGGTGAACCCCCCTCACCTGCAGGATGAGTGCAGTCTTCTCTCCCTGGAGCCTGGCCTCAGCGGTCCCCAGTGCGGTCGGAGGCAGGCGGAGGCAGTGCCGAGGAGCACCCTTGGGACCCTGTCTGCAGAGCAGGCTGCCCGGATAGGGACCTGCCTGGGGCCTCCCTCCGGCTTAGCACACTCCCCGTGGGCAGAGGGCGCAGGTGGCAGCCGCCTGGCTCTGGCCCGCTTCTGCCCCCTGTCCTCTGCCTGGGCGGGGCACGCTCTCTGCCCACCAGGCCGGCCCTGCTCCGCAGCTCTGGGAGGGGCGGCCGGCTCTGCCTCTCTGCTCTGCCTCTCTGCTCTGCGGCCCCCGGCCACAGTATGCGGATGGTCTCCTAGCAGCTTTGCAGGTGCTGTGGGCAGCAGGGCCGCAAGGCCCGCGGGGACACCACAGCCCCAGGCAGCGGGGGGCTCCCATCCCGACTGCAGGAGCACCCAGCCTTGAACTCTGGACACAGTGCCGTCCGTCAAAGCCCAGCCCCTCCGCCTCCCTGAAGACTGACCTCCGTGGGTCCTATGGGAGGGGCCTGCTGTGCCCCGGCCTGCCACCCTCTCACTGGACCCCACCTCACGCAAGGAGACAGCTGCTGGGACCCTGCCCGTAGCCACTGAATGCCTGGAGCTGGATCTCACACAGGGAGCAGGACGCGGGGAAGGCCGCAGGCTTTTCTGGGCTGCAAAGCTCAGTGCCTGGCGAAGGACACGGAGAAGGGGGCCAGGGGGCCGAAGAAGGGTCAGGGCCTCACCCAGGTCTGTGCAGAGGAAAGGGTGACACTGTGAGGCAGGAGCAGGGGTCCCTCGAAACAAGCAGGTGGGGGAAGGGTTTGAGGCCGTGGATGGGCCCCTGGCTGGGTGGCAGCCGCTGGGAGGCCTGCACGCCAGTGCCACTGAGCACGTCGGTGGAGAAGCCTAGGGCGGCGGAAGCTGCAGAGGACATGGTATGAGCCGGTCTGCGGGGCTGGGGAGGCTGCCACCCACCGCGGCCCATGGTGGAGGCGTCCCTGGAGGCGGAGTCCCGGCTGGCACCCTCCGCTGAGGAGGCCCGCACGTGGGTGGAGTCGGTTGTGGTGGGCTCCAGGCTGGAGGAGACATACTCAAAGCTGCCTTCGCCCACGGCCTCGTGGAGCTCTGGGCCAGCTGTCTCTGAGGAGCAGAGCGGCTTGGCAGCTTAGCACCCCTCTTCCTCAACACAAACAGCCCCCACTCCACAAAGGGGGCATGAAGCCCCTCCTGGTGCCTGGCTGGGCCAGCCAGGTCTCCACCGAGAGCAGGGAAGGGGCTGCAGAAATTGGAGCTAGGATGAGAAGGGGCACCGGGCATGAGGAGACACCAGGGAGCCACAGACCCAGAAGCCCAGCAAGGGCCCAGCCAGGTCTGGGGATCGCAAGGAGTGGAAGGAACTTGCCCAGGGGTACCACCCATCAGGCGCAGGGGTCGCCAGGGATTCCTGGCTGCCACCCACACCCCACCTCCCACAGGCCGGAGGTTCGGCACATAGCCAATAATGTCCCTGTTGGGGGGCAGGTGGTTCCCAGGACACTGGAATGACAGAGATGGAGAGGGCCATCCCCTGCAGCCCCCTTGGGGCAGGGGGTTGCCCTGGGTCCCCTGTCACAGCCAGATGGGAGCCTGCGCTGTTCCCGGCCACGCATTGGTAGATGGCCTTGTCCTCCTCTGAGAGCCCCGCCAGCATCAATGTGCTAGGGAAAGACATGGCAGCCAGGGGCTCCTTCCTGCCAAGCCCCCTGCCCCGGTTAGGTGGCCCTAAGGAGGGGACTTTCTCTCTCAGACACCGCAGACCTGTCCAGGAGCAGGACCCGCCCCCTGTGTGTGGGTCTTACCTACAGCGGAGCTGCCTGGGGGTGCACTTGCCGGGGCTTTGTGGGGACTTTAGAGGGAGGTAGTGTGTTTGGTGTTTGGTGTAGGTGGGCACACGTGCCTGGGGTGGCTAAGGCACCCACTTTGCGCGGGGGTGGGACACAGGAACCTGGGGCACGTGTTGTCGTGGGCCAGCCGAGTGTTTTCCCCAGGACTCAGCACCTTCCCATCAGGGACGCCCCGGGCCACGCAGGTGAACATGGCAGTGCTGCCTGGAGGCTTGAACAAGGACCGTGGCCACTGGACAAACCGGGGGTGGGGGGTGGCGGGGAGGCAGAGGGGAGGGCAGTGCTGGGCCAAGGGGTGGACGGCACCGTAAGGCCCTGCGTCTTGTCCCCTCCTGCCCTCCCTCTCCCCCACGCAGGTTCCCATGCGGGGAGAGGGAGCCCAGGGCCCTCCCCTCCCGGCCTCAGGACTCACCAGCAGGACGCTCTGTGCCATGCGCTGGACACAGGTGCCCGGCCGATTGGCAGCACAGACATAGATGCCCCAGTGCTGGACAGACCCTTCAGAAATCATGAGGTTCCCGGTGCCCAGGACTTGGATAAGCCCCCCACCGATGGAGCGGCCATCTGCGGAGAGGCCGGGGGTCAGGGCTGGGAGAGGGCCAAGGGCTGAGGGCTCTGGGGGGGGCGGCTGCATACCCAGCAGCTTCGGGAGATGAGCGGCTGTGGGTGGCCAGGGTCAACGCACTCCAGCCACCGTCTGATGCGCAGCGGGCGTCAGGTCCTGAGGCCCGGACAGGATCTGAGGCTCCTGCAGCAGCCGTGGGGATCCCACTGTGAGGTGCAAACAGCAAGCAGGGAGTGAAGCAGAACTGGACCACTCTGTGCCCAGTCCACCCTGCTGCTCCCAGCCCTCGAGGGACCAGGCCTCAGAGCGGTGCTGGGCAGCTGGGCCTCGTTCCTGGTTCATGGATAGAGAAGACGGCTCGCCCAGGTATTGTGCTGGGAAAACCAGCGCTGAGGTTCAACAGGTGGGGGGGAGAGGGACGGCTAAGCGCGCCTCCCCCCCCCACCAGCCCCAGATGGCTCTCCCCGGGCTGGCAGGAGACCCTCCCTCAGGAAGCAAGCCAGGCCCTCCTGAGAACTCAGTGATGTCCCAACTGCTCAGGAGGGATGTAAACATGTTTGAAACTCACTGCCATTTGGGTTTAAACCATGTCTTTATACCACCCTCTGCCATTTTATTAGGTGATTCAGCAAATCAGTGGGGGCTGCTGTGAGCCCCGTCCTCACCCTGGAACATGGCTACGAACTTGCAGAAAATGCACCTTTGTTTTCCCTCACCTGGTCACCCCATTCCTATTTTGTACTTTTTAATTTATGCAACTTTGTAACATATCTTAAACCCTTTCATAAATGTCCTTTCTTAAGAAAGTCTCATACACGGGGCGTCTGTGTGGCTCAGTCGTTAAGCGTCTGCCTTCGGCTCAGGTCATGATCCCAGGGTCCTGGGATCGAGCCCCGCATCGGGCTCCCTGCTCCGCGGGAAGCCTGCTTCTCCCTCTCCCACTCCCCCTGCTTGTGTTCTCTCTCTCGCTGTGTCTCTCTCTGTCAAATAAATAAAATCTTAAAAGAAAAGAAAAAGTCTCATACAAAATTTTGTCTCTCTAAAGTGAAAGTTGAGTCTCAAGAACTGGTATAAAGTCTTACACACCTTTAAATACTCCTTGAGACCTAGAATAGTTTTCCCTTTCTTCCTCCCTCTCTTTCCCTCCCTCCTTTCCTCCTCCCTCCTTCCCTCCTTTCTTTCCTTCATCCATCTATCCCACAACTAGATATCGAGGACCTATTCCAGGCCAGGCACCCCTCAAATTGCCTCTCACGATCTCTCGTTCAGGCGAGACCATCCAATGTCCTGGCCTTGGCCACGGAGGCTGTGCTCCTTCTGGTCACGCTGTTCGTGGAGGCAGAGCCCGGACCCCAGGAGACACTGCAGCCCCCGCCTGAGCCCTTGCACCTGCCAAGACTTGTGCTGTGACCCCTGCCCACATCTAATCCTCATTGCAGACTGTGAGGCAAGTGCTTTTATTTCTCCAAGCTTACAGAGGAGAGAAAACCAGCGTCAGAGAGGGAAAGTAACTTGTCCGATGGCAGAGGGACTAGCCGGAAAGGGGCTGAGACTGGGTCCTGGAAGGGTCCACAGCGGGCAGCACACCCTCCCGCCGCTCTGAGCTGGAAGTTTGGGAAGCCCCCTCCCCCTGCTGCCTCTCAAGTGCAAGGCCTGCCCCAGGGGAGTGTGTGAGCAGCAGGGAATAGTCTGGGGCCTCGGTCCTCAGCTCCTGCCCCTGGGGAAGGGTCCACACTGACTCCAGCTCCTTTCCTGAACTTTCCCAACAGGTGCCTCCTCCTGCTGACGTCCTGGAAGCTTCCTGCCTCTGCCCCGACGGCCGGCACTGGCTCGGAGCACCGAGCATCTGGAGGCATGGTACCCTGCCCCGCCCTCCTGCCCCAGATGCTTGACCAGCAGGAAATGGGAGGCGGGAAGAACCCCCCCACACACACCGCCGGGCCTTCCCCTGCCCTTGCCCACCCCGTGCTTTCAGTTTCTAAATAGCTCTGGATCAGAGACCTGCCCCTCTCAGTCTTCCACTTAAAAATTATACATCCTTTGGTGACATGAGCGGTGTTTTGGACGTGGACGCAGATGCGCCCGGTGCCGCCCCAGGGCCGTCGTTAGTTGTACTGTGGGGCCCCCTAGTGGACAAACCGGTAGGCCCTCCGCCAGGGGCACCAGGGCTGACCTGGCTTCAGGCTGTGGGATCCGAATGGCCTCAGGCTTGTCCTCTGGGCTCTGCTTCAGCCCTCACAGCCCCTCGGCCTGCATTTGGGGTCATCTGGGTGTTTCGTCTTCACCCCAAGGAGCACACA
This sequence comes from Neomonachus schauinslandi, assembly GCF_002201575.2. Taxonomy (NCBI): domain Eukaryota; kingdom Metazoa; phylum Chordata; class Mammalia; order Carnivora; family Phocidae; genus Neomonachus; species Neomonachus schauinslandi. The sequence goes on along the minus strand of NC_058408.1, from coordinate 257,922 downwards.
CACTTCCATGTAAGTGCAGAAGCGCCCCCAAGCCTGCACTCCCAGCTGAGACAGAGGCTGACTCCAAATCCCCCACTCCAAACCCATCAAGGGCTCCCACAGTCCTCTGGGTCAAGTCCAACCCCTTTGCCATGATGGGCTTGCCTACGTCATGTCTTTGTTACCCTGAACTCTGCGTGCTCTGCGGCCCGGCAACTGCCCACATCCCCGCCCTTCTGCACCAGGAAGTGCAGGGACTGCCACCCTTCCGACCTCCCTGACCGCGGCGTCTCTCTGCTCCCCCTCCAACACTCAGGCTCGGAGAGCTCACCCCTGAAGCCGCTGCCCATCCCTTGCCAGAGCCCAAGGCTGAGTTCAAGCCCTGCCCTGGGAGGGTGGAAGCTCTGGAAGCCCACGACTGACCAAACCCGTATCATCTGCTTACTGCTCTGCTCCCAACCCCAGCACAGCCGATGGGAGCAGCTCAGAACGTCTCTGCTCCAAACTCTACCTGCACCGCCAGCCACACCCACTCCCAGCACCCAGCCCCTCCTCTCCGCCCAGTGCACACTCTGACCCCTGGCCCTTGTGTACAGCTCGGCCTCAGCTGGGCATCTTGGCTGCGGCGGGCCACACACGCCCAGAAATGGAGGGTTCTGGCACCCCCCCGGATCAGGCACTAGAAGCCGGTGACGCCACTCCACTCCACCTCAATGGATTCTGGATGTGGGCAGAAGTGGGACAGACCAGGGCAGGGGGACCACCCACAGAACCAGCCCTGGGCTCTGCCCCAGCAACTATATCCCAGAGCCCCAGCTCCTGCTGACCTCTCCACTCTTCACCCCTGCAGTCGCCTGTCTGTGATTTTCGTGAGCCGTGAGCACTTTGCCTTTCTCCATAAAAAACACTTAAAATGGGGGGGGGGGCGGGCACCTGGGTGGCTCAGTCGTTAAGCATCTGCCTTAGGCTCAGGTCATGATCCCAGGGCCCTGGGATCGAGCCCCGCACCGGGTTCCCTGCTCCATGGGAAGCCTGCTTCTCCCTCTCCCACTCCCCCTGCTTGTGTTCCCTCTCTCGCTGTGTCTCTCTCTGTCAGATAAATAAATAAAATCTTTTTTTTTAAGTATTTAAAAAAATAAAATAAAATTGTGGGTGACTCGGTGGCTCAATTGGTTAAGTGTCCCACTCTTGGTTTCAGCTCAGGTCACGATCTTAGGGTGAGCTCTGTGCTCAGTGGGGAGTCTGCTGGAGATTCTCTCTTCCTCTCTCTCTCTCTCTCTCTGCCCCTCCCCCCACTCATGCACACACGCACTCTCTCTCTCTCTAAAATAAATAAATAATTTTTTTTTAAGATTTTATTTATTTATTTGAGACAGAGAGAATGAGAGACAGAGAGCACGAGAGGGAGGAGGGTCAGAGGGAGAAGCAGACTCCCTGCCAAGCAGGGAGCCCGATGCGGGACTCGATCCCGGGACTCCAGGACCATGACCTGAGCCGAAGGCGGTCGCTTAACCAACTGAGCCACCCAGGCGCCCTAAATAAATAAATCTTTAAAAAAATAATTTAAAATTGTTTTTTATAGGAGTGCCTGGCTGGCTCAGTCTGTAGAGCCTATGACTCTTATTTCAGGGTTGTGAGTTCAAGCCCTATGCTGGGAGGAAAGCTTACTTAAAAAAAAAAAAATATATATATGTATATATACACATATACATAATTATATTTTATAATTGCAATGGCATAAAAACAAATATAATCCATGTTTATATATTCAATATTATATTCATCATTATTATACATTCGCTATTATGTTCATTTTTTTTCTTCTGGTTTAAAAGATACTTAGAATAAAACATTTTGCTGGGCCCCCGCAAGTACTCTGGGCCCTAGGCACTGGGCATACTGGATCTAACAGCTAAGTCGGTGCTGCCTGGACCCACTCTGGGCAACTCTGTGCCCCTTGGATGCCCCTGCACTGTCCCATCACTTACTTGCCCGCTGTACCCGGCCCGTCGGCTCCCCAGCCGCCATGATGGTTCTGGGCCACGCAGGGGTACCCGTGGGCTCGGGAAGGGGGCTCCAACATGGGGGCAGGACGGCCAGAAGCGGGGGGCCCTCTGACATCGGGACGGCACTGGACCAGCCCATCCCGCTGCCGGGAAATGGACAGGGGCGACTCACCCTCCCCTGGCAGGGCAGCAGGTTGCTCCCGCACGAAGGCCAGCTCCGAGCCTGCGGTGTGGCCTGAGGGGACCGCGGGAGAGGCCTGGGCATGGTGGCCTCCTGGGGCCCACTGCCTCCTCTTAGTTTTGACTGCCTCCCAGCCTGGGTGAAGGGAGAGGACGTCGGACTTCCGCTGGGGGCCTTGGGGCAGCAGGGGAGGGGAGCAGGGCCTGGCCGTCTGGAGAAGCGGGACCAGGCCAGCCACTGCCCAGCTGGCGGTAAAAGCCAGGCCTGGCAGGCTGCCATGATAGATGGCCTCTTTCATCCGGCCCTGGCAACGCAGAGCGGGTGGGACAGGCACAATGCTGAGGTCAGGGGCCCCGGCGCGGGCATTGTGCTCCCTGGGGCACAAGGGGGTCGCCTCTCCCCCCACTCCTGCCACCCCATCTGCCTGTCTCCCAGCAGGGTCAGCTTCCCAGGACTCCTGACTCTTCCCCTCCCCTGGCCCCTCCTCCTCCCCTCCCCCTCCCACTGCCAGGACCCTGGCCCCCAAATAAAGAAGGAACACACATACACTCACACGTTCATAGACACACACTTGGACTGGAATCCCAACCTCATAGGCCACTCCATGTTCTAGACACAGGTGGGTTCCATCCCAGATACATACTTCCATGGACAGCGCACACACGTCACATACAGATTTCCCTCCAGATTCAAAGTCACAAGTACACAAGAACAGGGTAACAGACACCAATGTCAGGACCTCAGAACCACAGGAGCAGAGCTCTGAACCCACATGCATGGGCCCCTTATCATACACACCCTCAAACATAACAGCCTGCAAGGCTGGGCTGCAACCCACCCAGCAGACTCGCGGGTGGATGGACAGGCAGACGGTGGCCTTTAAGGGGCCAGAGCCTGCAGGCCCAGGACTCAGCCAACCTCGATACCCTCAGGGACCTCTGTGGGGAAACCTCTTGGTCCCTGCCTCTCCAAGACCTTCTGTCTGACAGCCCCTCCCAACCACTCACCAGCAGGACCCCCAGCTCTCCTTCCACCTGGCCACCCCAGCCCTGGAGCCAAAGTCCCCACTCCCCAGAGGCCCTCCCTCCACACAGCTCCTCCCTGCACGCATCTGTCCTTCCAGCTTGCCCCCCCTCCACCGACACCCTCCAGGGTTTCTGCACCTCAGCTGTCCCTCGGCGCCCCCCACTCTCCCAGAGCCCTCATCTCCCTTCTCCCCTAACCCCAGCCTTGGAGCCACAGCAGGAGCACTTCCAGACCCTCAGCCCCTGGCTACTCCCCAAATAGCCCTGGTCTTCTGTCTTCAGCCTGGGGGCCTCTGGGCTGTGGGCATCCCCCACCCCCACCCCAGGGGGCACACTGAGGGGGCTCTGGCCTTGCTTTGGAAGCCTGGGATCTGCTCCCCCCACCCCACAACCCCCAGGTCTGGGGTAAAAGCTGGAGGCTGCTGTCCTTGGTAGGTCCTCCCTGGAGCTGGGTCTCCTTGTTTTCAGCCTGCACCCCCACCCCACTCCCATCTGTACTATCTCCTCCCCCTGGGGCCAGGACCCAGACACCCAGACAATTGGGGCAGGGAAAGGAGAGGAGGCAGGGGCCAATGACAGAAGGGAAAATTTGGGTAAGTCAAGCCCGCCCCTTTCCCAGCCTCCAGAACCTTCTCCCAGCCCATTAGACACCCCCTTTTCCCTCCCCAACTTTGCTGAATGAGACTGGAGTTCCAGGGAGCTGAGGTATCTGCCCCTCAAAGCCATCTCTGGGACCCAGTGTCCAAACAGGAGTGGCTTGGAGTCTGATTTGGGGGTCCAGGGAAGGGTGCAAGACCTCACCCTCCCAGCAGAGTGCTATCCCAGGTGCTGAGCCAGGGCCCAGCATGGGGGGCTCATCCCATCAGTGTGGTCACACCCCCACCCTCTCTGGTCACCATGTAACTTTCCAAAGCTGTTGTGTCTATTCTTGTGGGAACGATGGATTGAGGCCATCAGGCGCCAGGAGGTGACCAGCCGCAGCCTCCACTGCCCCATTCTAAAGAGAAAAAGGAGGCCCAGACCCCCTCTCCTTGCCCATCTGACCATTTAAAACATGCAAAAAATGGGGCTACCCTTCTGCCAAAGGAGCTGGGACTCAGAAAGGGGCTGATTTTGACTCTGCAAGACCTCCCTCCCCTAAACTGCAGCCTCCCCCAAAGAGCAGAGCTTCTGGAAAGATGATGGAGGTGAGGGGTGACGGGGTGCAAGGGAGTCTCTGTGAGAGAGGTTAAGGAGAAGAAACAGCGGTGAGTGAATCATGTTGGGGCAGAACTCAACCCCAGAAGCTCCAGCCCTTCTGGCCCTGAGCCCCCTCCCCTGCCTCTCTCCCTTCGGCTTCCTCTGGTATGGGAGCTGCCCTTCCCAGCTCAAGCTGGTCCCCTTTCCTGCACAGGCCCCCATCCACAGACTTCACCGACTTGCTCAGCCTCCTCTCTGGCTCTCCTCTCCTAGACCAGCCTCCGAGGCCTGGGCTACCCCTGAAAAGGGACTGTCTGGTAGCAAGAGAGCTTGCAGCCTCCCCCCAAGGCCTTCCTCACCCAGCCCTGCATCTCTGTCCCAGAGCCTTCCTGTGGCTCCTGCCCCTTGGTGGGGAGCGGGAGCGGGCAGACTTCTCACTCAGACGTCAGGGAGACAGACATGGTCCAAATCACTTACCAGCTGTGTGTCCTTCAATAAAACGGGGACTGATATGTGATAGAAACAGCTTCTCCTCATGCCTGGGAGGGTTACTTGAGGTGAGGCTGGGGACAGAGTGTGGCCTGGTGAGCAGTGAGTGTTTGCTCAGGGCCTCTCCTCCTTCGGGTCTCCCTCACTCCCTTGCTTCCTTGCACCTAGAGAAGATGCCCCTCTGCAGCACCCACCTCTTTGCCTCTGACTTCACCCTCCGGCAGGGCCCACAGAACAAAAAACGACCAGTGCAGAAGACCTGGGTACAAGTCAGTAACCAGCCATCTTGCCTTGGGCTGGCATCCCTCACCTCCGAGATTGCCCACCTAGGAAGGAGGACACCTGCCTTCAGAGTCAGTGAGGAGTGTGGGAGGACCATGGACTTCAAGTGCCAAGCAACCACCTCTTCGTCTCCTCCTTCCCCTTCTCCTATCATCTATCTATCTATCTATCATCATCTATCTATCTATCATCTATCTATATTTATCATCTATCTATATCTATCTATCTATATCTGTCTATCATCTATCTATATCTATCTATCTATCTATCTATATCTATCTATCTATCATCTGTCTGTCTATCATCTATCATCTGCTAAGTCAGCTCTATCCCCAGCATGGGGCTTGAACTCACGACCCTCAGACCAAGAGCTGCTGCTATGCGATGGAGCCGACCAGGTGCCTCTCCCCTTCTTCTTAAGACTTGTTTGACTGAGGGGCGCCTGGGTGGCTCAGTCAGTTAAGGATCTGCCTTCTGCTCAGTTCATGATCGTGGGGTCCTGGGATCGAACCCTGTGTCAGCGGGGAGCCTCCCTCTCCCTCTGCCTGCCGATCTCCCTGCTTGTGCTCTCTCTCTCTCTCTGTGTCAAATAAATAAATAAAATCTTAAAAAAAATAATTGTTTGACTGAGATATAATTATATACCATGAAGTTCACCTGCGTCAGCGGCACAAAGTGTCACTATTTTTACGGAGACTCATGACTACCACTGTAATCTTTTTAGAATATTTTCATCAGGGGCGCCTGGGTGGCTCAGTTGTTGAGCGTCTGCCTTTAGCTCCGGTCGTGATCCCGGGGTCCTGGGACTGAGCCCCTCATCGGGCTCCCTGCTCGGCGGGAAGCCTGCTTCTCCCTCTGCCTGCCGCTCCCCCTGATTGTGCTCTTTCTCTCTCTGTATCAAATAAATAAAAATAAAATCTTTTTTTAAAAAAGAATATTTTCATCACTCCCAAAAGAGACGTACCCATTAACATTCCCTCCCCATCTGCACCCCTTGCCCCAGGCAACCACTAATCTACTTCCTGTGGTCTTTTGTGTCTGGCTTTTCTCACTGCTCCTCTACCTATGACTGTAATAGCACTTCCTGGCTGAAGAGTCCATCATATGCGGACACTGCAGCTTGTTTATCCGCTCACCACATGCATACTTGGGGTGTTCCCACTTTTTGGCTATTATTACTAATGGTGCTGTGAACATTAGTGTGTAAGTTTTTGCATGAAGATATGCTTTCCACGCTCTTAGGTATATACCTAGGGATGGAATTTCTGGGTCATAAACTCTGCATTTTGAGGAACTGCTAAACCATTTTCCAAAGTGGCTGCGGCATTTTACATTCTTTTTTTTTTTTTTTAAAGATTTTATTTATTTATTTGACAGAGAGAGACACAGCGAGAGAGGGAACGCAAGCAGGGGAAGTTGGCGGCGGGGGGAGAAGCAAGCTTCTGGAGGAGCAGGGAGCCCGATGCGGGGCTCGATGCGGGGCTCGATCCCAAGACCCTGGGATCATGACCTGAGCCGAAGGCAGACGCTTAACCATCTGAGCCACTCAGGCGTCCCACCATTTTACATTCTAAGCACTTCTTTTTATACCCCTTAAGATAAGACTTAACTTTTTTTTTTTTTTTTTAAGATTTTGAGAGAGGCGCCTGGGTGGCTCAGTCGTTAGGTGTCTGGGGCTCCCTGCTCAGCGGGAAGCCTGCTTCTCCCTCTCCCACTCCCCCTGCTTGTGTTCCCTCTCTCGCTGTCTCTCTCTCTCTCTGTCAAATAAATAAATAAAAATCTTAAAAAAAAAAAGATTTTATTTGAGAGACAGAGAGAAAGTACGAGTGGGGAGCAGGGGAGGGTCAGAGGCAGAGGAAGAAGCAGGCTCCCTGCTGAGCAAGGAGCCCGATGCGGGACTCATCCCAGGACCCCGGGATCATGACCTGAGCCGAAGGCAGACGCTTAACCACTGAGCCACCCAGGCGCCCCAAGAGCTAACTTTTTATTGGTCCCAGCCCCTTTGAGAATTTGATGAGACCTTCCTCCAACCCCCGCCCCACCAAGGAGATGTGCTCACATCCACCCGCGTTTGTATTTGCCCCGGGTTGGGAGGTGCTGTCTCAGGGATAGAGTCCCAACACCCTCCACGTTTAGGAAATGTTGGCAGGATTGATTGGCCAGAGCTGCCCCTATTTTCCTCCCTCCCCAACAGTTAACAACTGCCCAACCCTGGAAAAACTTCCCTGGAAGGTCTCTGCAGCAGGTGAAACCCTCTGAGGAGGCCTCCAGGGCATTGGCACCTTGTCTCCTCTTCTCTCCTCTCAGCCAGGACCTCTGTCTCTCCCCACACCCCTTTTCCTGCCCTTCTTTCTCTGCCTCCCCATCTGTGGCAGGTACAGGAATGGGCCCTGAAGAGATCCATGTCCTAATCCCTGGAACTAATGAATATGTTAGGTGACATGGCAAGGGGGAATTCAGGTTGCGAATGAAATAAAGGTGACTCATCACCTGACCTTAAAGTAAGGAGATGATCACATTATCCTGGTTCTTCAGATGGGCACAAGGTAATTGCAAGGGTCGTTAAACATAGAAGAGGCTGGTGGCAGTCAGGGAAAATAGTCAGAGTGGTGTGATTCGAGAAGGACCTAACCTAAGGTGGCTGACTTTGCAGAGGAAAGTGGGGAGGGAGCCAGCGCATGCGGGTGACCTCTAGAAGCTGGAGAAGACTAGGAATAGATTGACCCCTGAGCATCCGGAAGGGAACACAGCCCTGCTGACACCCTGATCTTAGCCCTGGGAAACCTGTGTCTGACGTCCAGGCTGCAGGACAATACCCTGCCCTGTTCCAAGCCATTTGTTACAGCAGCAAACAGAACTCAGCAGGATTGCTGTCTATTCTGTTTCATTTCACATCTGGTTTGGTTTTTCCTCTCTGCCACCAGCGTGTGAGTTCCATGAGGTCAGGGACTCTGTGTGTTGCTGCCATAAGCCCAAAGCCTGGAGCACAGGATGTCTGATAAGGGGAAGATGGAAGGAGAGCCAACCAGCCTTGAAAACTCAATCCCAGGGGCGCCTGGGTGGCTCAGTCGTTAAGCGTCTGCCTTCGGCTCAGGTCATGGTCCCAGGGTCCTGGGGTCGAGCCCCACGTCGAGCCCCATGTCGAGCCCCACGTCGGGCTCCCTGCTTGGAGGGAAGTCTGCTTCTCCCTCTCCCACTCCCCCTGCTTGTGTTTCCTCTCTCACTGTGTCTCTCTCTGTCAAATAAATAAAATCTTTTAAAAAAAAGAAAGAAAACTCAATCCCAGAACTTTCCTTTTTTGGACTGCAACGCCACTCCCCAGTGCGGACTGAAGTGGAAAGCTGCCTTCTTACAGTTTTGCACAACCCCCCCCCCACCCCACCCCCAGTGCAGCCTGAGCCTGTGGGCTGACACTTGTCTCTCAGGAAGAGTCCCTCTCCCTCTGGGCTCTCCACACCCTCAGGGTAATGTCCCAACTCTGCGAAGTTCCTTCCAAGGGTCTGCAGGACCCAGTCGCAGGCACTCCCACCTCCCTGGGCCTCACTAATCAGTCACTGGGGCTTCGCAGGGTCTGTTCCCATCTGTTGGGTGCATCTTACCTTGTCTTCCCTCTTGCTTTGCTGAAGCATTTCTAAATCAATTTCAGACATCATCTTATTCCACACCTGTATACTTACATGTATCTTTTTAAAAATACAAACTTTTAATTTTTTTAATTTTATTTTTTTAAAGATTTTTATTTATTTATTCATGAGAGACAGAGAGAGAGAGAGAGGCAGAGGGAGAAGCAGGCTCCCAAGGAGCAGAGAGCCCGATGCGGGACTCAATCCCAGGACTCTGGGATCATGACCTGAGCCGAAGGCAGACGCTCAACCATCTGAGCTACCCAGGCGCCCTATTTTTTTAATTTTTAATTTTTTTTTAAAAGACTTTATTTATTTGACAGAGAGAGACACAGCAAGAGAGGGAACACAAGCAGGGGGAGTGGGAGAGGGAGAAGCAGGCTTCCCGCTGAGCGGGGAGCCCGATGCGGGGCTCGATCCCAGGACCCCGGGATCATGACCTGAGCCGAAGGCAGATGCTTAACGACTGAGCCACCCAGGCACCCACCCCCTTTTTTGGTCTTATAGATGCTAAGACAATTAGAATAATCCACAAGAGTATGGGGAATGACAAAGAGGATTGTCAAGGGACTTTCCGCAGTAGCATGGAAATCTTTTTTTTTTTTTTTAAGGTTTTATTTATTTGTCAGAGAGAGAGAGAGCACAAGCAGGGGGAGCAGCAGAGGGAGAGGGAGAAGCAGACTCCCTGATGAGCAGGGAGCCCGATGCGGGGCTCGATCCCAGGACCGTGGGATCATGACCTGAGCCGAAGGCAGACGCTTAACGACTGAGCCACCCAGGTGCCCCAATACTTTTATTTTTTTTAAAGATTTTATTTATTTGACAGAGAGAGACACAGCGAGAGAGGGAACACAAGCAGGGGGAGTGGGAGAGGGAGAAGCAGGCTTCCCGCTGAGCAGGGAGCCCGATGCGGGGCTCGATCCGAGGACCCCGGGATCATGACCTGAGCGGAAGGCAGACGCTTAACTGACTGATTGGCAGGTTTTTTGTTTTTTTTTTTTCTTCAAGTCTTTTAACCTTAATTATGTTTTGGGGTTTTTTGTTTTTTTTTTTAAAGATTTTATTTATTTATTTGAGACAGAGAGAATGAGAGAGAGAGAGCACATGAGAGGGAGGAGGGTCAGAGGATGAAGCAGACTCCCCGCCGAGCAGGGAGCCCGATGCGGGACTTGATCCCGGGACTCCAGGATCATGACCTGAGCCGAAGGCAGTCGCTTAACCGACTGAGCCACCCAAGCGCCCCCCAAAAACTTTTAAAAAGATTTTACTTATTTGAGAGAGAGAGAGAACACACACGTGAGGGGGAGGACAAGCAGACCTGGCACTGAGCACGGAGCCCCACGGGAGGCTCCATCCCATGACCCTGAGATCAGGACCTGAGCCAAAGCCAAGAGTCAGAGGCTCAACCCACTGAGCCACCCAGGCGCCCCCCAAGTCAACATTTCTCCCCGCTTTTGTCCCTAGAGGCCCAAAGAAGAGAACTGCGGATACGTCGCCCCCACCGCCCTCTCCTCCTGGAGTTTCATAGGGAGCCTAAGCAGCACCGGCACCAATGCGCAGGCGCCATTCTTGGTCGGAAGGCGCCCGCGGCTCGCCCCGCCCACGCCAGAGGACTCCTCCCACTTGTCAGGCCTGCTCCACCTCCCTCGAGCCCGGGCACGTGCCTGGCGGCCAGCCGTGGGCGCCAGTTCGCGCTTGCGCCGAGACGCGAGCGCGCCCAGGCAGCCTGCAGGCCCGGGGCGCCCGGAAGTGGCCGCGCCGCCGGCGCTTCCGGCCTTTCCCGAGCGGAGCGTGGGAGGGGGCCCCGGGCCGGGAGCCCAGCGCCGAGCGCGGGCGGTGACCCGGTGCGTCCCGCGGCACAGGCTGGTCTTGGGCCGTGCGGGCCGTGCGGTCTTTCACGACGGCCCGCCTTGGCTCGGTGCAGGAAGGCGGCCGCAGACCTCGGAATCCCACGCGGTCTTCACACGTCCTGAACTCTCCTTTCATCTCTTCAGTCGCGTAAAATGCAAAATCCATGCTTGACCCCCTGGCTGGGCAGCCCCCGGCACCCGCGCCCACAGCCGGGGCGCGGCCGGGGGCGGGCTGGGGCTCCGTGTCCACCGCCCTCCCCTCCGGCCGCCCGGAGAGGGAAGCGCTAGAGGCTTAGCCTGGTTCCTCTTTGCAAGCTGTCTCAGCATCCCATTCCCATTTATTTCAGTGGATTTTTTTTTAAAGAACCTAATTCTTCTAAGATTTTATATTTTTACTTGTGGTAAGTGGACAACTTAGTTCTTTTGGACTTAAAGCATGCCTTTTTGCAGCTGTCCGTTTCTACTGCTGATCACATCTGCAGAGGCTGCATCTTGAAGACAGATGCTGGTCCCCGTCACCTGCCTGAGCCTGGGGACAGAATGCTCTCCTCCGGCTGTCTTTGCAAAGTGGTGGCTCAAGGGCGTGCACCAGCCAGGTACCACTGACGCTCTGCTTGGTATTTGTGGGTCTGAAGAGTGAGGCCTGGGGACAGGATTTAGGCCAGCCACTGTTCACTGGAAATACGTGACTCATACGTAATTTAAAATTTGCTAGTAGCCACATTTACAGAAGTAAAAATAAACAAGTTTAATTTTTTTTAATTTTTTTTTTAAGATTTTATTTATTTGCGAGAGAGAGAATGAGAGACAGAGAGCATGAGAGGGAGGAGGGTCAGAGGGAGAAGCAGACTCCCCGCTGAGCGGGGAGCCCGATGCAGGACTCGATCCCGGGACTCCAGGACCATGACCTGAGCCGAAGGCAGTTGCTTAACCGACTGAGCCACCCAGGCGCCCAACAAGTTTAATTTTAATGTTTTATTTAACTCAATACATCCAAAATGCAATTTCAACATGTAAGGAATATCAAATAAGAATATAAAATTAAAAAATGCATATTGGGGGGTACTAAGTCTTTGAAACCTGGTGTGTGTTTTACACTTACAGCACATCTTGCTTTAGACTAGCCACATTTCAGGCACTCTGTAGGCAGGTCTAGTGGCCACCATATTGGACATCGCAGACTTAGGTGAAATGAAACAGGGATTGTGGAGAAAAAAATGTGTGTGATTCCATGAAGGAAGAGATGGCTCCTCAGCTCGCCGTCCTGGGAAATGGGCTGAGTTAAGGTTTTTAAGAGGGCAGCCGCAGGACGTGGCCCTGCCGGCCAAGTGACACACCTACCCAGGCCCCCCGTGGCACCCCCCCATACACTTAACTATTACACTCTTTCTGGCCGAATTCGGTGAACGGAATGAGGTAATTCCTCATTTATTGGTCAGTGTGTGAAGTCACCTGCACTGCAGTGTGTACCTCAGTTAGTGTGTTGTTGATGCTGAATTGGGTTTTCTGATGGAGGGTGGGGTAATGCATATGTTCTAGAACAGGACTTAGCCATTGGGACCCGAAGTTGTTGGTGGGGCCTGTCCCCTGACCTCTCATGTTGGGGAGAGGAATTTGAGGGAGAAAGACAGCTCAAGGGAAAGTAACAAAATATGTCAAGGACCCACAGCTCAAAACAGAAGGGACTTTACTTAAAAAATTAAAAAAAAAAAAATCTCCACACCCAATGTGTGGGTCAAACCCACAACCCCGAGATTAAGAGTCCAATGTTCCACTGACTGAACCAGCCAGGCACCCCAACAGGTGGGACTTTAGTTTTAGGGGAAGCAGGAGTTTCATCTAGATGATGAATTTTACTGATGCTTCATTTGGAGGCTAAGGACAGGCCTTTTTCCCTTGGAGTCCCCCGTTCTTCCTGCTGCCACGTGCACACATGCACCGTGAGCCTTGCTCCCAGGAAAGCCTTCAAAGTCTCCTCAGGGCCTGAGGGGCTCCAACCTGGGCTGCTGCTCTGGGAATGCAGGACTAAGATTAGGTAAAATTAGAAACATCTGAGCTGGCGTGCCTCCACCCTTTCCCCCTCACTGACTGGCGCTATCAGAGGCTGTGAGGGAAGAGGGGTGTCTAGAGGACCCTCTTCCTCAAAATCAAACCTTTGTTTTGCCTGGTTGACTCTTCTCCAGCCCAGCCACACCTGCGTCTGTGGGGACAGGCTGGCCGGCCACAGGGAGCAGCATTTCCGTGCCTCTGTCCACTTGTGCCATTTGGTCAAGGCCTCCAGTCCCATAGCTCCCCTGACAGAGCTGCCCAGTGCTCAGGGCGTGAAGCTGGGGTGGGCACACACAGCACAGACGGACACCCACCACCAGGGGCTCTCCAAGGACAGGGATCACACGGAGTCACCTGAGAGGAAAAACACTGCGGTCCAGACGCGGAGCTCAGGCCCACGTAAAGTCAGGGCAGAGGTATGGGGCTCTGTGCCAGGAAAAAGCAGTTCCACAGACAGGGAAGCCCCAAACCGCAGATCAGAAAGACAGAGCTAGACTGGCTCTGGTCCTGTTTATTACAAAATAATGATTCCAAATCTGGTATAAAAAAGACCCCAGACAGTCCCCAGTACACCTGCCATGCCCCCAACCCACAAAGTCGCTCCCTCAGGCACCTGAGCATGCGGGGCTCTCAGATGCGAAGGTCCCCAGCCAGGAGGGCACTGTACCGGGCAGGTGTGAGGGGCAGGTAGGCACCCCCAGCCTGGTCCAGAACATAGAGGGGGTCAGACAGTGTGCTTGGGTCAAAGCCCTCCTTTGTCATCCGCACCTTCTGCTGCTTGAAGGTCTCCGTGGTGGCCAGAGACTCCTGAGGAGGGGCATCAAAAGGAGTTGAAGGAAGGCATATTCTGCCCAGTGGTTCAGGTGAGTCAAGGGACTGAAGTTTGTCAAGGGGCAGGGAAAAGGAGGTATGAGGTCAGAGTTTAGGGGATGGGGTGACAGGGAAGAGAAGGAGACAAGCCTGGAGGAGGGCAGAGGGAATGAAGGGGGGCAAAGGAGTGCATGTCTGGGAAGGAGCTGTTCTTTCTCTTCACGGAGAGTATCACGTGAGGATCCCTGTGTGGGGTTTGGGCGCTACCAGCTGCTGCAGATAACCGGGCGGGGGGTGGGGGGTGGGGAGGGGTGGAGCAGGAGCAGCTGATTACCTGGAGCCTTAGGAATCGAGGCCAGGCATACGGTGGCAAGTTCTCAGAAACATGGGTGTAGAGCTGCACAAGGTCCAATGAGTGGGGGGGACGTAGAACCAGGGCCGCCATTCCAGCTCTGCCTTCGTGCCCTGGTGGTCAGTGGGGAAAGGTCAGCTGTGGACCACCCTCCGGCTTCATGTTCCCTGGGCCCAAGTAATACCAGGTCAGGGCAGTGGGCCAGCTGCCTCCCACCTCCCGTGTCTTGGCACCTGGCACGGTGACTCCGTAGACGTTCACCTCCTGAAGAAAATCCAGGGACTCCAAGGCTTCCGCCACCTCAGTCGTGGCCACGTTCTCCCCTTTCCACCTGCAAGAGGGCAGAGATCCTGGGCCTTAGAAGGTGGGTGGGGGGAAGACAGGGTGCCAGATGCTCACAGAGAAGAAGTGTTCCAGAGGTCTGACAGGAGAGGTTAGATGAGGGGCTGGGTTTGGGTGTGTTTGGGTGCAAGTTAGGGAGATAGGTTTAGGGGCTTTGGGTCACAGAGATTGGATGTCTGGGAAAGGACTCAAAGTCACGGACAGATACCTGAAGGTGTCTCCAGTACGATCGTGGAAGCGGAGAAAACCCTGGTCATCGCAGACCAGCAGGTCCCCAGTGTTGAAGAAAACATCCCCAGGCCGGAAGACATCCTTTAGCAGCTTTCCCCGGCCCAGCTCTGGCCCCCCAGCGTAGCCCAGGAATGGGGACTGCTGGCTCACTGGGGCCACCAGCAGCCCTGGCTCACCTGGCAGAGTCACTGGGGTCAGGGGTGACTGCCCACCTCACCCAGAACCTCCTGCCCCTCACCCCACTGTCTAATCCCAATCCTCCTTTGCCAGCTGCACCACCCCCACCCACCCCACCTGAGCACGAACCTGGACATGTGGCCACACAGTGCCCCTGAGCGTCCCGAATTGGCTCCCCTGTGGTGACATCATAGCGAATCAAAGAGAAGGGGAAGACATGCTGGGGGAAGGGAGACCCAGGCACTGGGTCATTTCAGTTGCACGAGCCCCCTCCCTGCCTGCCCCCACCTTCCATGGGATCCCCAGTTTCTTCCCCACCCTTCCCTTACCTTGTAAAGCCAGGAAGCACGTCCCACAGCACCCAGCTGTCCTGTGTAGTTGAAAGTGGCAACGTTGCCCTCTGTTAGTCCATAGGTCTCCAGCACCTGCAGGGGCCCAAAGCGCCGCACAAAACGCTCCCAGGTGTCCGGGCGCAGCCCACTGCCCACCGCCAGCCGGACCTTATGTCCACGTTCTGCCTTGCTCTGAGATGAGGAGAGATGGGCAGAAAGTTCACCACCAAGACGCCAGCTCCCAAAAGTGAAGTCCTGTTTCCCACTCCCCTGGAGCCCCTTCCATGGTGACCTCACTCAGATATCCTGTCATCCCAGGCCCCTCCCCCCACCCTGCCGTTCTCTTCCAACTCCCAGACCACTGTCTCAGCGTCTCCCATGAAGTGCCCACCTCCCTGCCTGGGCAGCTCTGCCCTGGACCTGTGCCCACGCACCGGGGGCTGGTTGACAAGGTATCGGCATAGTTCCCCGATGTACTGGAACACTGTCACCCTGTGCTGCTGGCAGTCTTCCCAGAACTGGCCAGCCGAGAACTTGGACTTCAGCACCACTGTGGCCCCTGCCAGAAGTGGAGGAGGGGGGAGGAAGGACGGTGAGGTTAAGGGCTATGGGGGCGCCCTGACCACCTCCTTCCCAGACGCTAGTCCTCAGTGCAGTGTGTAGTCCCTGGGAAGGCCCTGCTGGGACATTCAACAGCAGGCCCAACTTGGCCTTCTTCCTTTCCCACCTGTGCCTCAGGGAGGTCAGTGCCCTTTCTCTACTTCCTGCCCCCACATAGTCCGTGCTCCGTACCCTGCCCCCAAGTCCCAACCTTCTCCATCTGCTTCTTCCTGGGCTGACATCCACAGCCCTTCCCCACCCCGACCTTGGAGTCTGGAGTTCTGTGAACCATACGGCCTCCCTAGCCAGTCTGTAGGTTGTGCAGGTGATGCTACTCCGCTGTACCAGGAGCTCTTGGAGAGGAGGCCCTGCCTCCTTCTTCCTCTGGATTCTCTACCCTGAAGGACTCAGGAAGCATCCCGAGGTGTGCATACCACTTAGGTACTTAATAAATGTTTGCTAGAAAAAACATCTGCTGGAGGACTAAAGGTGGGGGTTGGACTGGGGTGGGAGTTGGGGAGACTGACCAATGCCCAAGCAGCCCACAATGCCCAACAGGGAGCCGGACATGTGGTAGAGTGGGAGGGCAAGGTAGATCACATCCTCCTGGTGGGCTCCGCACAGCTGGTAGAACGCCTGGCACTGCAGAATCTTCAGATGACTGATCCGAGCAGCCTTGGGGAGGCCTGTGGGTGGTGGGGGGAGACCCGGGGAAGGGTCTGAGCTTCAGGCCCTGCCTCCCTCTGCCCCTGGTTTCCCAAAGAAAGAGGCAAAGGCAAGGCTGAAGTTGAAAAGAAGGGAGGCCAAGCTGTCCTGGAAATGTGGGAAGTTCAGGGAGGCGGAGAAATTAGTATGATCCTCGGGACCAGCGTGGAGGGGCGGGGGAGGGTTTGGAGGAGTGGCCTGGAAACTGAGGCCATAGTTCCTGTCCCCAGGCCCCCCGCCTTCCTCTGCCTATTTTCTGGGAGGTAAGGCCAGTGCTCACCCGTGGTGCCAGAAGTGAAGATGTACAGGCACGTGTCCATTATGCTCTGGGGGGCAGATAGGTACCCCGGCACTGGCTCATCCACTTCAGCGGAGGCCTCAGCCAGCAAATCGCTGATTCCAGCAGAATGGGTTTCAGGGCCTGCAGCCCAGAGACGGAGCCCCATGGCTCTCAGGGCTGGCAGGTCAGGCTCCAGGGACTCCAAGAACTCTGGATGAGGTGGGAAGGCATAGCTTGGGGACCCAGAATTCTCCACCCCACAGCCTATTTGCAACTCCCCACCGCTTCACTGCTCTTGCGCGAGAAGAGTAGGAACATCCCATCACCGTTCTGGGAACCAAAGACCCAGCTCCATCCCTTCGCAAACCCAAAGACTCAAGTCCCCGAGCACCCTTTCCGAACCCCCTCGAGGAGGCTCGGCTTCCTTCCCCCTCCCCGCCCCCCACCGACGCCCCCCTTTCCGAGGCCGGTCCCTCTCCCGCTGGCCTCGCGCTCCGGCCTTACCTGGCGCCAGCACGAGCGCGCGCGCGCCGCAGTTGCGGAGGCAGTGCAGGAGGGGACCCCGGCGCAGGGCGGCCGGCACAAAGGCTGTGCGCAGGCCGGCCTTGGCCAGCCCGAACCAGAGCCACAGGAACTCTGGGCAGGCGGGGAGGAGCAGCGCCACGGTGGCCCCGGGCGCCAGAGGGGCCGCGGCCCGCTCGTCCTCTGCGCCGCCGCCGAGCTCCGCGTCCCAGCCCCGGGCGCGCAGGAAGGCGCGCGCAGCCCGGTTGCTCTCGCGCTCGGCCTCCGCGTAGCTGAAGCGTCGCGCGCCGTGGATGAGGAAGATGTGTGCGGGGCGCTGCCCGGCCAGTTGCGCGAGGCGCCAGGCCAGGCTGCAGCCCCCCTCGGGGCCCCTCGGGTCGGCGGCGGCCGCGGCCAGGGCGCGCGCTCGAAGAGCCCGTTTGCAGCGTAGGGCGCGCACCGCGAAGGCCAAGTCGGCCGCGAGCCAGCGCAGCCGGGGCCAGAGGTGCAGCTTCCGCAGCAGCAGGAGTGGCAGCAGCAACAGGGGCAGCAGCAGGAGGGCGGCCATGGTGCCCTCGTCCCTGGCGCGGCCCAGAGGCTCCCTTCCGAAAACGGGCCGCTCGCTTTTGCTCGGAGACCGCTCCCTCTTGGGAGCGCGCGTGCGCCGGCACACGCCCCTTCCCACCCAGCTCCCCCCTCCCCCCTCCCGGTTCTCCACGGGCTGGGAGCCGAGGCCGGGAGTGCGTGGGGGGCGGCCCCGCGCTCCGCCCTGTGCGCGCTCCCTCCCAGACAGCCGGCGGCCCAAACCCTCCCAGGTCCCGGTTCAGGTTTTCTCCCCAAGGGCTCTTCTGGCATCTGGCTGAACTGTGGCGTCCCGGCCTAAGGATGCCATTGCTCTCCCCCGAAACTGGCCGGAGAACTCGGCCCCTTGCCCACTTGGCGCTGCAAGACCCGGCCCGATTGCCAGACCCGTGCCCTCCCCCAGCGCCAGCAGCAGCCCCAGGGGATGGGTGGGGGCCCAGCTAGCCAGAGTTCTGGAGGGGCGACTGCGGAGGCCCCTCCTTCCGGGCAAGGGCACAATAATTGGGGCCAGCCAGCGAATGCTTTCCATCCTGGTTTTAATTGGGGCAGAGAGAACGGGAAGGGGAGAGGAAGAGGCCTCCTGCGACTAAGACTTTTAAAGGAAGGAATAACAGCTTTGAAGAAGGGGACACTGGATTCTGCAGGAGCCCTCTGTCCTCCGCCAAGACCTCACTCCTCTCTCCTCCGTCGGCCACCCAGCCTCCTGGGCAGCCTAGGGGATTCTTTTCTGCTGGGACACAGGGGACAGACAGCAAGTGGCCAGACTGTGGAACAAAGAGGGTTGGTTCCTTCTTGCTGGTATCTGAACTCTCCCCACCAGGCCTACTTCTGTCCATCAGAATCCGAGTTGGGGGCATCCTTCACCCCCAAGCAGTCCTCCAATAGTTGATAAGCACACAGATCTACTAAGACTCACTTTCGGGAGCCTCTAGTTTCTTGACATAGAAGTAGGGTTCAACTTCACGGGAGATGATGCCTGGACAGGTCAGTGCCTGGCCCACAGCCCCAGTGGCAGCAGGAAGTCTGGGCAGGAGGGGGGGGCAAAAAGTCCCTCCTGCTCCAGACGGGGGTGTTCGGGGAGGGAAAAGGGGAAGTTCTGAGGCCACCAGGGGAGTGGGGGCAACCAGTTAGGTGCACAGGGTAAGAGCACCTGGGCCAGCAACTCCAGCACAAAAGAGGTTCTGGCTTGTTTTATTGTCATTTAAAAACTTTTAAAACGCGATTATCTCTGCCAAAAAAACAAACAAACAAACAAAAAACCCCAAAAAGACAGAACTGAGGAAATGGGACCATTTGACAGTTCTGTGGAAGTCTCTCTCTGGGAGTCCCAAGGGCTCTGGCCTCCCTCTCCCCCCAGTCCCTGCCTGAACTCTTATGGCATCTGCCCCATGTTGAGGAACAGGCAGGCAGCTGGACCACATCACTGATGAAATGCCCATTTCACACGGGAGGATGGAGAGCAACTATAAAATGCCTGTTAGGAGCAAATCAAGGCCAGACTGGGAACGTGTGGAAGGGGCATCCATACACTGTCTTCACTCCCATCCTGGCCTCTCTGACCAGCAAGCCCCATCTGCCATTTCTCTTCTCTTTGGGAGGCTGGGGAGGGGCAGGGGCTGAGGACCTGCACCAGCCCAGATTTCACACAGCCTCTGGCTTCAGTGGGACCCAAGTCGGTGGGAGCAGCAGTGTGATGGGGCTGGAGGCGCCTGGACAGAAGGGAGCAGGGGCTGGGGCTGCATGGCAGCTTCTCAGGCTGAGCCAAAGGAAGCAGCTCATCCTTCCCACCAGGCGAGCCTTGGGCAGAGGGAGAGGGTGTCTCCCCACTATCTCCCCAGCCCTTATTAACCTCTGATTCACCAAGGAGGGGAGGGCAGTCCAACGGGGGGTGGGATGGAGGAACACGGGGCCTCAGTCACTGTCAGACCCCACTGCAGAGGACCCTTTCCGTTTCCTCTTGGTAGGCTTCGGTTTTGTGTCTTCTTCCTCCTGGAAGAGATGGGGGGGCCAGTCATTAGCCTGAGCAGCTACTAGTCCCAGCCCCACCCGCCCCCAATGTTCCTGCTGCTGAGCAGAGGTGAGGGCTCTCACCGAGGCACTGCTGGAGCCTGACTCTTCCTCAGCATTGGGGGGCTGTGTGGCATTCTTTCGACTGCGGGGGCTGGACAGAGCTGCTTTTCTCCGGCTCTTGGGCGGCTTGGTGGATGAGTCCTCATATTCCTCAGCCAGGGAGAAGAGATCGCTGAACCTGAGAGAAAGAACACACCCTCAGCACATTCCTCCCAGCCTCTTCTCTGTCCTGGGCAGGACCCCTCCCCCACTGCTTCCCAAGGCCTTACTTCATCTTGTGGGCCTCGTCACAGCTTGCCTGCACGTGCTGCAGAGCCTGGAGAATTGGGGTCTGGCTAAAAACTAGAGGGAGGAGGAGGGAGAGCAGGGAAGGAAGGACAGTGAGCGGTCCAGAAACTCACTCAACTCTCCTGCCCCTGCCCCCACCCACTCTAGGGCTGGTCTGAGCCAGGGTCTGCAACGCATACAGTTCTGCTTGGTGTTGGTCAGGTTGAGGCGCAGGTTGTCCAAGTGCTCCAGGATCTGCTCCAGAGTCAGCTGGGCCAGCTTGCTGCTGGAGCTCCTCAGGCTGCAGGGAAGTCACACAGCCAGAGTCTGAGCTTGAGGGGAGGGCTCCAGGAGTGTGGGACACCCTCCCCACCAGGGCCCCTCCTGAAGACAGACGCAGCCCATATGGGGAAGGATGGGGTGGAACAGGGACCAGCCACCGGGCACTAGGGAAAGGGGGAAGGGCCAGAGTGGGCCCGTACACCATGTAGCTTCAGACCACTAGGTGTCACCCACTAACCAGGAAGGAATTGCCCTGGTGATGGCCTGTGGACAGTGGGCAGCCCTCCACAGGGCCCACGTCCCCCCTCTGCCTCTTGCTCCCACCTCTGCCTCTTGCGCGGGAGGCTGTTGTTCTTGATGAGCAGGGACTTGATGTGCTCGGCCAGCAGCTCGTCATGCTTCATGCACCAGTGCCGCAGGATGCTGGTGGTGAACTGGTCATCAGGGTGGCAGGGCCTGCTCAACACCATCTTCACCATCTCCTCGCTGGGCCTGGGGGTGTGAGAGGAGTGGAGGGCACCCTGCTCACACAGCTGGCCTCAGGATCCCCTGGTCTCTCCCACCTACTTACTCCCCAAACCTCAGCCCCCTACCCCCACCCGCGTCGCTGCAGCTTCCTGCTCTCACACCCTCTCCCTCTTCTCTCTGGGCCAAGGAATGCTGGTTTCATCCTTTGCCGAAGCCAGGAGACACAAGTGATTCTTCAGTTTCTGCAGCAGCAGCTGGTATGTATACTGGGGGGCGGCTCACCAAATCTCTCCCACCTTGCCCAGAACAGTCAGGAAATGGGCCAGGGAGGCAAAAGGACCACACAGTATCTAGCCCAAGAAGGCGCAGGGGAGGGGGCTGGCAAGCCACAGCCCTCAACCTGCCCACTTCCTTTAGGATGTTCTGTACCACTTCTAGTCTCTCGGGCAAGAGAGCAGAAAAGGTGGAAGGATGGCAAGAAGGTAGAGAAGATACACAGCTGCTGTCCTACTTATCTGGGCTGTTGGGAAAGTGCCTGTGCTGGAGGGTGGAGGGGCCTCTGCTGGCTCCCCCTCCAGGCCCCACCCCTGTACTCTGACCCAGCCTCCTCTAGGATTAGCCTAGGGTGGCCTCAGCAGAGTAGGGGTGGGGAGCAGGAAACCAGGATGTCCGGTCCCCACCCCCTACCCCCTCCTCCCAGGGCAGCTCCTGGTGGGCAGGGGTGTAAAGTCAAGAGGAAGCCCAGATCCCAAGGGAGCTGCATGTTTGTAAATCATTTTAGGGGAAGGGCAGAATAAGTAGATGTCTACAGTAGAAAAAAGCATGGCCAGCCTCCTGAAGGAGCAGCCAGGAACCCTTTACAGGATGCTCTCTCTCGGTATGCTGTGACTGGGAGCTAGAGTCCCCGGAAGTAGAACTCACTTCTCTCTTCGGAGCTGAAGCAGCAGGCAAGACAGGGCCTCTGGGTGCTCTGTGGGGGAAGGCAGAGGCTGCTCAGAGGGTTGTAGAATTCCAGGAAGAATCTTGGTACCTCTCCCATCCCCCAGTTAATAGCCACTCGAAGGAGCAAGGACAGTCTTCCCCATGGAGCCAGGAAGAACAATCCCTTGCTTCTAGAAAATCCCGAGCGGCCTGAGCCCTAGCTCGTGCCTGGCTCAGAGTGGGCCTGCCTGCAGGACTCATCTGAAGAGCCTAAGTGACTGACCAGGGAGCCTGGCCTTCCGGACTTCGCTGGGAGGGGCAGCAGTGGGTCTGATCATCCAGAAGCCTAGGGGCCTCAGCCTTGCCCCAGAGGGACTGGGACGGTCCTTCCCTCAATTCTCCCTACCCACAGCCCTACTCACCTTTGTATTTGAGGTGCTGCAGGATGGGGATTATGGTCTCCAGGGGGATGTTGTGGGCCAGGAAGAGCTGCCAGGCACAGTACTGCTCAAAGGTCTCCCAGTCCAGGCTCTGGACTGCACGGGACAGAGAAGGGGCGTGCTCGCGCTTGCGCGCTCTCTCCTTCACACACACATAGGGCTAACTCACTGACTAACAGCATCCCAAGCAGGGGTGATACACAGGTGAGGACAGTGACCCCAACACTACAGATACTCTCCCTTTCCACACAAAGCATTATTTTCAAAGACTTCACTTCACTCCTATAGTCCCACCAACCCTGAGCTTAAGCAGATCCAGAAACACTGCCCAAGACCACAGAGCAGGGCAGAGTGATGGTCTACCCCATTCTCAGCCCAAGCCAGCTATGCTGTTACTAGAAAACATCCAGGGCTGCCACACGTCTCTTCCCCCCCGGGGTGCCTGCAGGGTCTGCTCACTTACTGAGTATGTTGAGGACAGAGTCCTTTCGAAACATAACCAGGTTCCCCATCATCACGTGGCAAACCAGCTCCTGGAGCTGAGGAGGAGGAGAAGGAAGAAGGCAAGACCCATTGGTTCTAAAAGAAGCCAGGAAGCCAGTATGGAAAGAGAAGCAGGAGGGCTCACATGGGGAAAAAACCAAAGGAAGGGAAAACTTGGTTTAAAGGCATGGGGAGGTCTCTGAAGGATGCAGGGGCTGGTGAAGAACAGGTGAAGGCTTGTTTGGGGCAAAATAGTTAAAGAAAACCATTAAATGGTTTCCATGCCCTCATAGCAGAGGGAGAATGGACAACTTGTCTACCTCGCCCTAGTTTGGGCCCCAACCCACACCAGCCTGTGCCTGAGGAGGAGGAAAGGGCCCTGGGAGGCTGAGTCTGGAACAGAGGTGTGGGTAGGAGAAAGGCAAAGAAAGAAGGGCTCTTCTGTCATAAATGGGGCGAGTGGAGAGGAGGAGCAGAAATGGGACCTCAGTTCGGCACAAGAACAACACACAAGAAAAGCTGCAGCCTCCGGGGCCCTGTACGTGGTGGAAAGGTCAATGGCCTGATCATTTTCATCCTGAGCCAAGGGGATGGCCAGTTGAAAGCTAAAAAAACCCCACCTCCTAGCTTTCCGTGTGGAACTGGAATACCCAGGAGAGAATGAGCCCCGCCTGCCTCCCTGGGATCCACTTCCCTTCCAGCCCCCAGGCCTGAAGTGCACACAGGTGCAGGCCCCCCTCCCCCACCACTGCCCAGGCCTCCCAGGAGGACAGCTCCTTGTGCACCTGCGCAGAGTCAATAACAGCCACGATCATGTTCAGCAGTTCGCCGCTCCGCAAGGTCTCATCTGGAAACTGGGCAGAAAAAGAGGGAAGCTGGGGCAGGAGTCCAGGGTGCACCCCTTGACTTGAACCTCATAATCCACTCCCCTTTCTTCCCACATGCTCAGGGGATGGCTGGGTTAGCCAGATGTGGGGTCTAACACAAATACCTAAACAAAGATCCAACAGCTGTGAAGCTGGGACTCTAACTCTTCCAAAACCCAAATTTGCTCTTTGTGTGCCCACAGCATAAGGAGTGTGTGTGTCTCAGGAAAGCAATGGGGAGCCATCTAGAGATGGAGCTAGAGCCAAAAAGGACTGGCCATGACTGGTGAGTGCTGTGTGGCAGCAGTAAAAAAAATCCAATCTATATTAACCCTCAGCCAAAGAAGAGAAGGTGCAGAGTGTGAGTGTTTGGGGTGCATGACAGGCAGGCATGACCCCTTCTTGGGGAGGCCAGTTTACCAGGGAGGGAGCAGAGGAGGAAACTGCCACATGCTGGGTATGTGCACCCCTCCCCCTGCAGTTTTTGGCTGAGATCACAGTTCCTCCTGTCATGCCCACACCCCGTGCCCTGATTTCCCTGTTCCCAGGAACCTTCACCAAGAGGAAGAGCTGATACCTCCTCTGATGTCCCAGTTCCTAGAGAAGACAGTGAGTGAATGAGGGAAATGAAAGTCGAGTCCCCACCACAAAGGCCCTGGTCTTTGGGAACCACTAGAGAAACTGAGAGTGAGCAATCAAAAGGCAAGAAGGCCTGTAATGTGTGAACGTGGATTTGGTTGGGGCCTGTCCTGGGTCCAGAGGATGGGGCCAAAGCTGAGAGGCCAAGTGTAGAGGCCCAGACCCCAACTCACACCACAAAGCACAGGATTGGAATTCTGTGGGTTTTAGACATTTTCTAAACTTTAATGGGGGGGCCCACAAGCAGGTGTGGTGCTGGAAAAAAACAGCCTGCCGAGGCCAGCAGGTGTTGTATGCAGAGATGCGCAGTCTCGTGAGCCCAGCCTGCACAGCTGCCCTGCCTCAGCGGCACTCCGTCAGGGGCACTGACCTCTGTGTAGATGGAGGGCGTGAGGTGGCACAGCAACCGCACATCGTCTTCCTGGCAGGCCTTCATGTCCATCATTAAGCAGGTGTGCAGGTCACCCAGCTGCGTGGCCTGGGCAAATGACTCGTACAGGTTCATCTTCCCAGCAGCGGCTTTGCTGCAAGAGCAGTCGGGCCTAAGCCAGCATCCAGCCTCAGACATCCCCCAGGTAGGCCCTCCTCTGCAATCCCTTTGCTGCCCTGATGCTCTGGGCCAATCAGTCTCATGGCTTTCCCCTGCCTTCCTCAAGAGCTTTGTAACTTATAGCAACCAGGACACACTTTTCTTTCTCCCCATCCTTCCCCAGTGCTCCAGGCAGGGCACTGACCACAGTTAATGAAGCTGCTAACTGGTGAGAGTTGAACATAGGAGAGGGCTCAGCTCAGGCGAGAAAGCTCGCTTCCTGATTTCTGGGCTCTGAGCAATGAGGACAACAACACATAGAGGCCCCCACCTCACATGACGTACAAAACAACTCAAAAGGGGTTATAGGCCTAAATGTTAAGAACTGAAACTATACAACTCCTAGAAGAAAACACAGGAAAGGGGCGCCTGGGTGGCTCCGTTGTTAACCGTCTGCCTTCGGCTTGGGTCATGATCCCAGGGTCGTGGGATCAAGCCTCGCACTGGGCTCTCCGCTCAGCGGGAAGCCTGCTTCTCCCTCTCCCACTCCCCCTGCTCGTGCTCCTGCTCTCGCTATCTCTCTCTCTGTCAAATAAATAAATAAAGTCTTTAAAAAAAAAAGAGAGAGAGAAAAAAAACACAGGAGAAAATCTACATGACACCAAAAGCACAAGTGATGGAGAAAAGATAAATTGTACTCTTCAAAATGTAAAACATCAGGGCGCCTGGGTGGCTCAGTCATTAAGCGTCTGCCTTCGGCTCAGGTCATGATCCCAGGGTCCTGGGATCGAGCCCCGTACCGGGCTCCCTGCTCTGCGAGAAGCCTGCTCTCCCTCTCCCACTCCCCCTGCTTGTGTTCCCTCTCTCACTGTGTCTCTCTCTCTGTCAAATAAATAAATAAAATCTTCAAAAAAAAAAATGTAAAACATCTGTGTTTCAAAGGATGCCATCAAGGAAGTAAATAGACAACCCGGAGAATGAGAAAATATTTGCAAACGTTATGTTTTGTAAGGGACTTGTATCCAGAATATATATATAAAAAAATCTTAAAAATCAACAATAAAAAGATGAATAACCCCAATTAAAAAACAGGAGAGGGGGCGCCTGGGTGGCTCAGTCGTTAAGCGTCTGCCTTCGGCTCAGGTCATGATCCCAGGGTCCTGGGATCCAGCCCCGCATCCGGCTCCTGCTCCGCGGGAAGACTGCTTCTCCCTCTCCCACTCCCCCTGCTTATGTTCCCTCTCTCACTGTGTCTCTGTCAAATAAATAAATAAAATCTTAAAAAAGAAAACCACACAAACAGGAGAGGAGGGGCGCCTGGGTGGCTCAGTCGGTCAAGCGTCCGACTCCTGGCTTCGGCTCAGGTCATGAGCTCTGGGTGGTGGGATCGAGCCACGCGTCAGGCTCTGTGCTCAGTGTGGAGTCTGCTTAAGACTCTCCCTGTCCCTGCGCCCGTCCCCACTGCACACGCGCTCTCTCTCTAATAAGTCTTAAAACAAAAACAAAAAACAGGAGAGGATCTGAACAGACATTTCTCCAAAGAAAATATGTAAATGGCCAATGACAAGCACATGAAAAGCTGCTCAATATCATTAGCCATCAGGAAAATACAAATCAAAACCACAGACCCATTAGGATGGTTGTAATGAAAAAGCTGCCCAACAACAGGCTGGGAAGCCCGTGAAAGCACTAGAAGCCTCGCCCACGGCAGGTGGCAACGGAAACTGGCTGCAGTCACTCTGGAAAGTAGTTCGGCAGGTCCTCACCAAGTTAGAGATGGAGTTACCGTTCGACCGGCATCTACTCTTAGGTATATATACCCAGGAAAATTGAAAACCTGTGTCCAGGTAAAAATCTGTATGTGAATGTTCACAGCAGCTCTTTTCACAATAGACAAAAAAGTGGAAACAAATCAAATGTCCATCGCTGGGTGAACGGATAAACAAACTGTGGTATACCTAGACAGTGGAGTATTATTTGGGCATAAAAAAAGGAAGTTCTGACACAAGCTACAGCGGGGATAAACCTTGAAAACATTACACTAAGTGACAAAGCCAGTCATGAGAAACCACACGTTGTATGATTCCATTTATACGAAACATGCAGAGTAAGTAAATCTATAAAGACAGAAAGCAGATCTGTGGTTGACAGGGGTGGGTTGAAAGGGACAATGGGAAGGTGACTGCTAACTGGGATGTGGTTTCTCTTACAGATGATGAAAATCTTCTAAATTAGCCAGCAGCAACAATTATACAACTTGGGGAATATACTTTAAACCACCGAATTGTGGTTTTAAAGCTGTTATTAAAAAAGACACACGGAAGGCCGTGGTGATGCCAGCGGGGGATCAGCATTCGCAGGGGAGGCTCTCCAGGACACCTCCTCCAATGTGGGGACCATACCCACCTGGCCCTCAGGTAGTACAGGAGGTGGTAGCCGATCTTGGGCTGTTTTTGATACAGCTCCGAGAGAAGATCCAGAAGCAGAGAGAAGCTGCTATTGTCTTCCTGCATTTGGCACAAGTTCCTGGAGGCGGGAGGTGGGAGGAAGGGAGCAGAGCTGTATGTAGGGCAGACTGCTGTGGAGGCATGAGCCACCTGTGCCCACTGCATATCCCTCTCCTCTGGAAAAGGAGTCCCATTACCCTAGGACAGAAGCATAGGACTGCTGAGGGGAAGGACGGAAGGCCCAGCACTGTCTCCTACAGCTGGATTCTTACCTAAATATTAGGTAGAGAGGCTTTCCCACAGACTCCTCCAGGGACCTGCAAGAGGAGCGTGACATCTAAGAGTCCACGTGAGTAGAGAAGATGGGCTGCAGGCAGACATTATGGAGGCTAGATGCCAGCCTGCTCCTTTCCAAACCAAAGGTCAACTTCCTGCTGCCCCAGAGGCTTGGTCACAGAGAAGACAGATTCCTAACATGCATCACAGTCTGGGTAGTGACTGTCATTGAAAATGAGATTCCTGGGGCGCCCAGCTGGCTCAGTTGGAGGAACATGCAACTCTTGATCTTGGGGTTGTGGGTTCGAGCCCCCATGTTGGGTATAGAGACTGCTTAAAAATAAAATCTTAAAAAAAAAAAAAGAAAAAGAGGGGCGCCTGGGTGGCTCAGTCGTTAAGCGTCTGCCTTCGGCTCAGGTCATGATCCCAGGGTCCTGGGATCGAGCCCCGCGTCGGGCTCCCTGCTTGGTGGGAAGCCTGCTTCTCCCTCTCCCACTCCCCCGCTTGCATTCCTGCTCTCGCTAACTCTCTCTGTCAAATAAATAAATAAAATCTTAAAAAAATAAAAAAGAAAAAAAAAAGAAAATGAGATTCCTGCCCTTCTGGGAGGGTCCAGGCAAGGGTCCAATCCCACCTACAGCAGCAAGGGCTGGGCACACAGGAAGGGGCCCTAGTCTCTGCCCCACGCTCCGCATTCAGCAGACAAAAATGAATCCTTAAGTGAATCAGCACACGTGAGAATAAAAACAAGTAAAGAGAGGGGCGCCTAGCTGGTTCAGTCGGTGGAACGTGTGACTCTTGATCTCAGGGTCTGAGTTCAAGCCCCATGCTGGGTGTAGAGATTGCTTGAAAATAAAATCGTGAAAAAAAAAGAAGTAAAATAAGTGAAGATTATTTCTCTCAAGTCTACAGCAAGATGCCTCCTGGACTAGGGCTCTAAGAGCATACTTCTGGCTCCCAGAAGCCAGTGGGTAGGTGGAGGGGTCAGGAAAGATAAGCCTTACTCCTCGGTGATCTCCTCAGGCAACACCTCCCCTCGAAAGTGGGCCTTGAAGAGCTCCTGTAGGCAGGAAGCAAGGACAGACAGCTGCTCCGAGTCAAAGTCTTCCTGGGTGGTGAGACAAGTGAGCAGGTATCACCACGGGACCCAAGCCTTACTGCCCCCACGACCCGGAGCCTCTGCACTCAATCTGCTTCCACCTCCAGGATCAACAAAGCCCTGCACCACCAGAGGGGACCCATCTTGGGGACGGGAAGGAGCCAACTGCCTGGGTGGGGGAGTTCTGCGCTGCGTGGGCTAGGCTGCTTCCTCCTCAGGGGATGGGATCTCCTCACCTCTAGGACCTGGTCCACGATTTCCTGCATGACCTCACACTGGGCCTCGGTGTCACTGTAGTGAAGAATTGAGAGAAAATCTCAGGGATGTAAATGACAGCAGAGGGCAGGACACACAACCAGCAAAGCACACTCATGCACAGACAAAACAAAGGAGCTCTGTATGAATCCGGGCTTGGGTCAGGGAGGCTTTAGGGCAGAATTTGCTACTCTCCGGGCAGAGGCCCTAAGGAAAGGAAATCCCCATCATCCCACTTTGGTTCTCAGAGACTCTTGTCCTCAGAACCTACAGAGTGAGAACTGCATGCTGGGGAACGAGGCTGCCTTCCCCCAGCCCATACCCCCCAACCCAAACTGCAGAAGGCACATCACGGAGCTTCTACTACCTCTCCATACTCCCCACCACCCCACCAGGTAGCAGGGCGAAAGCCTGGGGCTGAGCCTCCTGAGGCTGAGGGCACCTACCTCCCCTTCTGGAGCTGAAGCACTTTGTCCCTTAGGGACTCATCCAGTTGGTCAAGGTAAGGGGTGATATCGACTGGCTCCTCCACAACTGTCTCCTTGATAGGGTGGAAGCGAAACTCTCTCTTCTTTCCTGAAGGGAATGATTCAGGAGAGCGGTCATTTCCCCAGACACCAGCAGCAGGGACAGCCCCACACGCCAGGTGTGCATGTGCCCTGGATGTGGACACACCCAGCCTTAGGAGCACACAAGGGCAGGGGCCACTCCTCCTTCCCTCCCTCCTGCTTCAGGGCCAAGGGCAGGGCTCTGCGCCCTGGGGTCCCATCCAGTAACCCTGCTAACGAGACTAACTCAGGGGGCCAAGGCAACAGAGAGGACGCAGAGAGGCTGCTCCTGCCACCTGGTCCTCTTAGGGGTGATGCCACCCGGAGCCCCTTCTCTGCTGTGCCCACCTCTGCTGCTGAGGTCCTCCTCATCATCACTGAAGGCTGCCTCTGCGTTGTCATAGCAAGCCTCATCCTTGTCTGACATGTGGTTGTCCATCTCCACGGAAACCGGCTCCTCAAGTTTGACTTGGGAGGAAAGAGACAAGGCATTTGATGGTCTCCTGTGACCTAACATGCCTAACTTGGGGGACAGGTGGATTACAGACCCTGGAAGGACAGACATCGTGTGCTCACAACCTTCCACGACTTGCAGGGCAATTCTGCCAGGAATAAGAATGGTATAGGAAATGCCTGCTGTGCTTAGCTTGCATCGACAAGTAGGTAAGACCAGGGACAGTCCCAAGTGCTCTTCACTTTAAAACCAAGCTGGGAAGTTCTGCTTGGCTTAAGCCTTACCCCAAAACAAAAAAGGGTGTATGTATATAACTGGGAGCAAGACTTGAGACCCAACATGACCACCTCTTATCAGGATTCAGGGCCCAGGGATGGGAAGAGAGAAGAGTCACACGAAGTTACAGTGAGGCAAACACAAATACCCATGAAAGCCTTCCCTATGGAGGGTAGGCTACTGAGAGAAGACACAGGAGCTGAGGAGCAAGAGAGGTCCGTAAAAGTCAGGTAAGATCAGATGGAGAGGGAGAACCAAGGAAGACAACTCAAAAACTCATTAAAGAGAAAGTGCAGAACAAAAACCTGGAATGGACAGTCACAGAGGTGAAGAATCGCCCCAGGGCGACATACATGGGGCTCCAGGCTGAGAGCCCTGGGTGTCTCCATCCCTCTTCTCAAACAGGTGATAGAATGGGAGGGCCCCATACCTTCCACCGGTGGGCTAGGCGAACTGCAGAACTCAGGAAACTTCTCCCTCAGCATTGCCCGAAGCTCCTTATCCAATTTAGGGTTGTCAAACAGGGGAGCCAAATGCCTGGGGGGGAGCATGAATGGAGGTCAACATCAGAGCGCCTCACTTCGGTTGGGAGAGACCGGTCTATGCCCAACCAGTATAGCTGGGCCATACTCAGACCCCTGGAATGTGGTGACAAGACAGGAATTTCTCTAAGCGTCAAGAGGACATACTCTCAGCAGTCTGAGGCAGAGCTAGTACTTTCTATACCTGTCAAGAAAAGTCAGCAGTGGTAGGACAGTATCTGAACGTGCCTGACCTAGTGACACATAAGAAAACAGCCCCTCCCCGCTGCTTACAGACATGTAAAGTTCTTACGCCAAGACCCGTTTCTCCACAATGTGGTTGAGGGAGGAGAACACACCCTGTCGCACATGGCCCTCCAATGGTGGATAGAAGTTGGGAATGATCTGGAAGGGAAGAAAGGAAGCAAAGAATGAGCACACAACACAGAGTGTTCTGCTGAACTAGAGCTAAAAAGCTGCTTCAGTTTTGATCAGAAAAACACAAGTATGGCTGCAGAAAGGTCTGGAATATTCCTCACCATTCCAGGTTGCTAAAATGGTTAATTCTTCCTAGACCTGGCTGCACCTCAGAGAGACCAGATTCTACCTTAAGTCATTATCCCTGAGGTCAAGAAAGACATGGAAAGATCCCACGGCACATGGCACATGGCAGGAATACGGAAGGGGAATATTCACTAACCTGGGGGGTAGGACCTACGACCACAGCTGCTCCCACGATGAAGGGCACTGGGAAGACCTACTTGCGGGCCTATAAGGTGAGGGGACACACACTTACACGGCACATGAAGTCCAGGAGTGTGGCAGTGATGGCTGGGTGTGGCTTCATGGAGTGGTGCATGACCAGGATGGCCGGTTCTGGGGAAGGTGGAATGAAAGGGCCCCCACATCAGACAGTCTGTGCCCAGCTCCATGAAACAAGGCATCAATACTTACGAATGGTTCAGGAGAAAGCTGTATCCCTACCCCTATTCCCACTGAGCAGACCCAAAAGCAGACAAGCCCTGAAACAGCTCCTAGCTCTCATCTCCCTTGTCCCCAGCATATAGCTTGGAGAATAGGAGTGGTAGGAGAGGAAAAGCAGGGTGTGGCACAGCCCTGCGCCTAGGCCCTCCCCACCGGAAGCCCACGCATAAGCTCTAGGGCAAGTGAGTGAGCGCTTGGCTTCATAAAAGCAATCTTCCTTCTACATCAAGGGAGCACTGGTGAGGAACTATGGAACTATGGAACTGCTCCCGGATAAGTTGCCTCTCCCCGGGCTGCCCTGGGATTTATGACTACTGTCACCAAGGCTAGGCGGGGGCTTGGGAGTTGAGGGTGGTGTTGCCCGGTCTGGTCACATACCTATGTTCATAATGCTATCCTTGTCTGGGCTAAAGAACAGCCAGTCGTAAAACAGAGCCAGCTTGGCATTGGAGGCAGCGACATTTGACTGGAAGACAGAGGAGAAGGGAGGGCTGATTTCGTCAACCAGCTCCCTTCCCTTCAGAAGCACAAGGCAGCCTCCAGAGCCCACATAACTGCCCATCTATGAAATAAATTCACTTCTAGTGAGACAGATGGAACCCCCCAGGGGTGAGGGGCACACAAGTCTGCATAAGAGTGCGAGTGGCCATGTTCTCACTGACCAAGGGGCCAGGGATTGACCTGGGTTCTCATACATCCAGAAGAACACATCCTTGATCCTAGAAAAGGAGCTGGGACCTCACTGACATGCACCCAGACCAGCCCCTAGGCTGCCCGGCTGGGCTCCCCAGGCACATTCCTGACTGAAAGACCCCCTAGGAACAGCCTGTTGTTGTGTCTGAATCAGCACATTCCAAGGACCCAGTTGGGGCAGGGAGGGTGTCAAAAGGCAACTAGAGGCCAGAGAGCAGACAATTTGGAGTTTCCCACCCAAGGAACAGGGAGAAAAATGCTGGGAAAGACATGGCTGTGCCATGGAGTCCCTATGTTTGCATTAGTATCCAAAGCTGATGCCAAAAGGTTGCCAAGTGAGGGTCTAAGGAACACAAGCCCTGAATCTGAGGAAGGAACCATTCAGAGGAATGACCATATATGGTTCTGAAAACTAAAAGGAAAGACGGGGAGGCGTGAGAAATCTGGGCTCGAGGATCGGCAGTAAAGGCAGAGATGGACCTGTTCAACCCCAAACCCAGATGGGGAATAATGAGTGTAGTCCACTTCGAGAGACACGGATGGAGGCTGGACGAAGGCGGAGACATTCAGCAGGAAGAAAGTGAAGGAAGGGCCCGTAGGGGTCAGGAGGCCCAGAGAGGCAGGAAGAAGCATGGAAATAGGGGGAACTCAAGGGAAGAGGACTCTTCACCACCCAAGAGCCTCCATCCCACAGCCCAGCCCCTCACCGTGCATGTTGTCAGGAGCCAGCCAATGATAGCCCATCGGGGCAAGATATCTGAACTCAGCACTTCGTTAGAAGGGTGGACAACCCCACAGATGTAGCGAATGAGGTCACAGCGGAGAGACTGACTGTCTGGGGTTGACAGGTACTGGCGCTGGAACCAATCCTGGTAACGCTTTTGTTGACCAAACCGCACCTGGAGGAAGGGGGCGTTGGAGAGAAACTCGGAAGGAAGGGTGTGGTCTCTGGGCAGAGGAAAAGGACACTAGGCTTGACCCAGACTTCAATCTCTTCCCTCCATTCATTCATTAACTCACTTTCTTCTTGACTTCTCCTCCGTTGGGAAGACTTCCTGATTTAAATAGTCCTTGACTGAAAAAAGTGCCGAGACTCTTTCTCACTCACCTCTTGTGCCAGGGATGCCTTCATTCCTGCCACCCACCTAATGTCCTGAACATTTACCCCAACTGTGACTGCAGCCCATTTTTGGCTCCTTTCTCCTGTTCTGGTCACAGAGGCTCTAGTCCTAAGCATCATCTTTTCTTATCTTGTAGAGCCCCTTGTGGCCAACAAGGAGTGTTCCTCGAGAACAAGAGTGGAGCCCGTTTGCCACTCGGCACTGACAGAGCTTTCTGATGTTCAGCAACCTACGGGGTCACTATCCCAGGTACACAGACTCTCCAAACCTTCTTGCAGCAACTCCTTCCCCGATCACACTCTAAAGTGGTACAATAGCAACACTAGGTAAGAGAGATGTGGTTTTCTCCCCTTTTATTCCCCAAATTCAAACAAAACAGCGAGGAGAAGGAATAAATAGAAAGAAACGGGCGCCTGGGTGACTCAGTCGGTTGAGCATCTGCCTTTGGCTCAGGTCATGATCCTGGAGCCCTGGGATCGAGCCCCGCATCAGGCTCCTGCTCAGTGGAGAGTCTGCTTCTCCCTTTCCCTCTGCCCCTCACTCTGCTCACGCTCTCTCTCACGAGTACGCTCTTTCTCAAATAAACAAATACAATATAAAAAAGAAAAGAAAAGAAAGATACAACTAGATCAACACTGTCCAGTAGAACTTTCTGCAACGATGGTGCCTACTGAGCACTTAAAACGTAGCTAATGCAACTGAGGTACTGAATTTTTAATTTTACCTAGCTTTAATTACTTTATTTATTAAAAAAAATTTTTTTTAACATTTTATTTATTTATTTGACAGAGAGAGACAAAGCGAGAGAGGGAACACAAGTGGGGGAGTGGGAGAGGGAGAAGCAGGCTTCCTGCCAAGCAGGGAGCCCGATGCGGGGCTCGATCCCAGGACCCTGGGATCATGACCTGAGCCGAAGGCAGATGCTTAAAAACTGAGCCACCTAGGCGCCCCTAAAAAAAATTTTTTTTTAAGATTTCATTGTCAGAGAGAAAGAGCGAGCGAGCATGAGCAGGGGGAGGGCCAGAGGGAGAAGCAGGCTCCCTACTGAGCCAGGAGCCCAATGGGGGACTCGATCCCAGGACCCTGGGATCATGACCTGAGCCGAAGGCAGACACTTAAGTGACTGAGCCACCCAGGCGTCCCTAAAAAATTTTTTTTAAAAGATTTTATTTATGTATTTGTCAGAGGGGGAGTGGCAGGCAGAGGGACAAACAGATCCCCCCCCGAGCAGGGAACTAATGTGGGACTCGATCCCAAAACCCTGGGATCATGACATGAGCCAAAGGCAGATGCTTCACTGACTGAGCCACCCAGGCGTCCTCCTGCAAATTTTTTAAGATTTTGTTAAGTCATCTCTACATCCAACGTGGGGCTTAAACTCATGACCCTGAGATCAAGAGTCACACGTTCCACCAACTGAGCCAGCCAGGTGCCCCTCGCTTTAACTACTTTAAGCTGTAAATCATGGTTAGTGGCTACCACATGGGATAGCACAGATCTGGACAGCTCTCCGGCATGACTCAAGAGAACAAAAGTGGACTAGGCCAGTAGCTTCCCAAGTCCAGACTGGCTGTAGAGGAGCCGTTGCCTGGAAACTCTCTGTTAAAAACATAGATTCCTCAATCAGATTATCTGGGAGACTAGCATCTAGGAAGATGTATTTTTAACATGTTGCTCAAGCAATTCTGTCATAACTCAGCCATGTTTGGAAACCAAAAGGCCATAGCTCTCTTCCTGAGAACTCACGTGCAGCCCAAGGAACAGTGGGTTTCCCAGAATGAACACTCTACCCTCTTACAGCACATTTCACACTTGTAAATTACATAATTTGTGTATAATTATTGGTTTAACGATGGTTTTAGACAGACTGGAAGCTTCACAAGAGCTCCAACTGGATGTACCTCTTTTACTAAACCCTGTATTCCCAGCTCATAGCACCCCGCCCAATGCCAGGTAGACTGGGTACCCACCTGACCACCACTCTGCCAGTCAGCACTCAGGGGTAAGGCATCTGCAGGCTGGAGGAAGAAGCCCAGCCAACCTGCAGCTTCTGTTCCTGCTGCAAAAGGTTAGCTTACCCGGGAGGTCATGAAGAGGAGCTTAGTCTCCATGTCTGGGGTTAGACGACATGCTAGGAATTTCCGGGATGTTCTTGACTGAAGAAGCTGCAGGATACCTGAACGAAGTGTGTAAGGGAAGAGAAAAGAGACAAGCCTGAGGACCAGAAGGAAAGAAGGCAGGTGGGGAACCTGGGCCAAGTTCTGATGGCCAGTGGTCTTGCTCTTGGGGAAATTCTAGGACAAGACCAAGAGAGTTGTCAAGCACAGATACAAGTGGGGTTCTAACCAGCAATGCCATGTTCTGCTCCAACCAACCACCATCCCCAGGACCCAAATATATTCCTTCTCTTCTGCTCCTGGCCATCCAGAGCCCCCTACTCACATTATTCCAGTTGGCAACCTGTGGGAAAGTTAGGGGAAAGCAGGGGAAACCCTAGCCTCTCTTCCTGCTCCTGATGGTCCCATCCCTGGGTCCTGGGATCAATGTTGTGGTATAAGCAGGGACTCTGGAGTCAGACAGACCTGGATCCAAATCCTGCCTCTGACACTCACTAGCTGTGTGGCCTTGGGCAAATTACTTAATCTCCTTGAACCTCATTTTCTTTATCTGTAAGTATGGAAAGTAAAATATCCATTTTACAGGGTTGTCCTGAGGATTAAATGAGTTAACATACATGTGTCTACCACACAGTAAGCACTCAAAACAACTCAACACATGTTTAATATAAGAGCAATACAACATAAAGGAGAACCGGGACTTTCCTCTCCTTCCTGACTCTCCAGGGCCTAGACAATTGTTTCCGTGTGCACACCCATGTACATGCACACACACGATCTACATATACACACACATACGTGCTGGAGGTGGGATGGGGACCCTGAGAAGGGGAAAGAGCTATCAAAAAGACCTTGTCAGGGAGAGGCACACAGAGGCTCCCTCCGCTGAAGAGAATTTTGGCTAAGCTGGATCCTTGGAATTCAGAGGCAAGACTGCTCCCAGGGAAAAGCATTCACTTAAAAGGCTAATCCCAGCCTCTCTGCTGACTCAGTCTCACGAGCTGACCTCTGACTCCCCTGCTGGACCCAGTGAGGCTGGAAGCTGGTCATCAGCTCACCTCCCAAGCCAAAGAGCTGCAGGGAGAGGAGGATGATGATCACAGTTCTGTCTCAGTTTTTCTTAGGAGCAATGGCAGCTGGAGTCTGCCAAGCAGGGGCTATCTGGGAACCACATGAATTATTCTATCTCTGCCATTCCCACATTCAGCCGTACTTGGCAGAGCCTGCCTAGTCCCAAGCTTCCTATATCTGGCTGTCAAAGCCTTTCCTACCCTCCAGCCTCTACCCTCTGGATTCACACAGCACACATACACTGACCTCCCAACTCCCAAGGGCAGGATGCCCTGGTCCTTACTTACCTGTGAACTGAGGACTTAAGGCCTGAGGGTTATGGATAATATCTTTCCAAAGCAGTTCAAATTCTGGTATCCTAGCAACATTCTGAAGTAGTCTTACAAGGTCCCGGCCAATCATTAAACATTCCATGAACTTGGTGAGGGGAGGAGGGACAGGAGAGAGAATAAAAACACAGACAGTTTACCTGCTGCAGGAAGGACCAAGGAGCAGCTTGTTCTAAGGAAGGAAGGAAAGAGGGCCCAAGGGACAAGAGGGTTTCTTCTGGAACCAAAGGGGAAGAGAGCTGGAAGCTGGAGACTGACCTCAGAAGGACAGGCTATTGGAAACTACCGAAGCCCCGTTGACTTCCGCCTGAATCTCTTCCCCTCCCCTCCCATAATGGTTGTGATCCAGATGGAGAGAGACCATTCTAAAAGGACAGGACTGGCAAGCTGAGCCCGAGTCCAACAGAACAATCTCTGGTAATGGAAATGATCTCCACCTCTATGCTGTCCAAAAGGATAACCATTAGCCACACATGTGGCTAATGAGCACTTGAAATGTGGCTAAGTCAACTAAGCAACTGAATTTTTAAATTTTATTTAATTTTAATTAACTTTGATCTAAATTGCCACATATGGGAAGTGGCTACCACGTAGAGATCCTAGCTCTGGGATCTCTCTCGGGAGACCTGACAGTGGACAAGTCACAATCCCACTTGACCACAGCCATCACCCAGGTGGGCAGGTGGGGAGGATGATATAATAGTGGCAGCTTACGTCTGTGGTGTGCAACAGTGTCTACGAAGCTGACCAGGAGAATCCCTAGGAGGCCGGTCCAACAGACAGCATTTCTAGGAGCCAGGGCTATTCTGCATGGATTCCCCACCTCCCCCCTTCCTCTGTCTCAGAATGATGAAAAAACACCAGGTCTTGAACCACCTCTTTCTCTTTAAAATGACATCTCTTGGCCTAGGTCACCTCACAAAACTCACATAGGTGTCCCATCCTGGGTTTCACTTGCCCACACTGTTTTCATCCTTACCCGTTCCCGAAGCAGGGACATGCAAAAGTCCACCTCCTTCTGCCGCAGGGCCTGGAGCTGGGCAGTCCCGTGGTGGTCGACGATGAGGCGGAGGTATGTGTAAACAGCCATGGCAATGAGGATGCTGCTCTTCAGCACCCACTCCCTGCAGAAGTTGCGGGGGGGGGGGGGCACCTGACACCCGGGCTCTGTCCAGGCCTGTTCACTCTCCCAATTCACTCCCACACGTGGCTCTGGGGCCTCAGCAATGGCTGGTGATTAGCACTGGGAGGAGGTTCTTTGATTCCTTGACTGCTTGCTCATTACCCATCCTGGACTATCAATTGTCTAAGGTAGTGACAATTTCCTACTGCTCCACCAGGTGCCCAATAAAGATAAGCACTGAATGAAAGCAATCTCTCTTTTCCACATAACTACTTAGCTTCCGATAAGGTAACCCTTCGTTGATTCACTATTCAAACATTTACTGAGTGCCTATCATGTGCCAAGCACCATGTGAGGTACTAGGGACAGAGAATACACCATAGCTTCTCTACAGCTCAGAGAATAGGAGAAAGAGGTTCTAGAGGCAACCCTAAGTCAGCAGTTCTTACAGTGTGGAACGAGGACTGTCAGGGGTTAAGACCCTTTGGAGACCCTTTGAAGACCCTTTAGGACACACCGTGTCAGCCCTTCCATCATGCCTATCATTAGTGGCCCACTACGCTATATGCCTTTCCCTGGTTCTCTCCCTGGCCACTGCTCCCACTCCCAGACAATGAGGTACCTGCCCTAAATCACAATCTAAAAAGAATATGATTTTGGATGGAAAAGCCTATTTTCCCAGGAGTTTTAGAACTTCCATGGGGGGAAAGGGGGTAATGAAAGAACTGTGTGTTCCCTGCTGCTTCACAAAGAGTAGAAGGGGGGACGCTTGGGTGGCTCAGTAGGCTGGGCGTTTGCCTTCAGCTCCCGTCATGATCCTGGAGTTCCTGGATTGAGACCCACGTTGGGCTCCCTGCTCAGCGGGAAGTCTGTTTCTCCCTCTCTCTCTGCCCCTCACCCCACTCATGCTCTCTCACGTGTGCGTGCACTCCCTCTCTCTCTCTCAAATAAATAAAATCTTTAAAAAAATTAAAACCATTAGGGGCACCGGGGTGGCTCAGTTGTTAAGAGTCTGCCTTCAGCTCAGGTCATGATCCCAGGGTCCTAGGATCAAGCCCCGCGTCGGGCTCCCTGCTAAGCAGGGAGTCTGCTTCTCCCTCTGCTCTTGTGCCCGCTATCTCAAATAAATAAATAAAATCTTTTAAAAAAATAAAAATAATGCTAAAAAGACAGTGAAGAGATGACAAAAACTCTCCAATGTTGCTTCAATGTGCCAAAACGGGGAGCTATGTCCCCCAAGCAAGTAGTTGTAAGGGCTTTGGCACACCTGCTGGAAAGCAAGGAACCACAGGAATAAGCCGAGGAGTTTAATTAATCCAACCAGGCAACATCCTGATTCCGGAAAAGTGCTCAAGCCACCTAATTAAAAGACTCTGGTCTTTTCCTTTCACAGAATGAACACAGTAGCCAAGGACAATGGGGAGGCCCTCCCCCATCTGCTCTCTGTTAATTCTGAAGCCTCAGAAACTCTTGGGAGGGAGGGAGGGAGGGAGGGAGGGAGGGAGAGGCTGTAGAAGACAGTCTTAATCATCCAGGGACTCACTTGCACCAAAGGATGTGAGGTTTGGGAGGGTAGGAGAAAAGGTAGGGCAGTTATCTGACACATGTATGTGGGGCTGCTCTAACTGCCCAAATGAGGAAAATTCAGCTTTACAGCACAGGAACAGGGGGTATTTGGCACCAGAAACAAAATGAGAAAAATCAGTTTTCAGGAAGATTGTGAGCAGAGCTGATGAATTATCTGAATCCTGGGATGGGATAATGAAGAGAAAGAAAGTGAAACCATCCACCCAGGACACCAGAAAGGCAGCGACCCAGCAAGACGCTGCTGGGATCTCCGGGCTGTGCCGGTGGCGGTGGGTGGCACCAGGAAGAAGTGCGCCAGCCCCAGCTGCAAGCTGTGCCCAGCGCACTAGGTGGCGCCGCAAGGCACCTGACCCAGCCGTCAGCTTGGGCAGGGCCCAGAACAAGTGTGAGGATGGGAGGAGGTCTGTCCTTCTGAACCACAGGAAATATGGGCACTATTAGCCCTTCCAATCATCTGACTACTGTGTTGGCCTCGCACAGAAACAGACTCCGAAGTCAAGCAGCAGAAGAGCAAGGCCACTGGACCAAGAGAAGGCCTCACCCCAAACAAGGGCACACACGGTACAACCCTCATAAAATTTCTGGTCCTTCACTTCGATGGGAAAGGGAAGGAATTAGCCAGAAGCCCAATGCGCCCCCTTATGCCTTCTACCACTGCAGCCCCCCAACCCTGTGTGCAAACCTCCGCCTCCCACCGCACCCCCTGCCACTTCAGGAGAGCGCGGTTTGGGTGGACAGCCTCGTAAGGGAGAAAAGGGGTACCTGCCAGGCAGGGGCAGGGCAGTTGGCTGGCCCCCCTCTGCTGAGCTCATTCTCCCCAATCTCCCCCCAAAGATAAACATTCCAAGGAGGTCTGGATCAAAAATAAACCCTTATCAGATGAAGCTAGTTTTTCCTGGGCTCTGAAATATTTTAGCAAAGACCTTCTTTCCCACCCCTTCATCCCTTTGGGCCGGACAGTGGCTTGAATTCCTTCACTTGCCTCTCCCTCCCCCACCTCACCCGGTCTAAGCCCAGGTGTTCTCAGGCCACCTATCAGTGCTCACACCCCAACACCCACACCTGCTCCTGTCACGGCAGACTCTACCTCTGCTCCGTCAAGATATCCAGGACACTCTCTGCCAACCAGATATTTTTTGCAGTAACATCTCCACCTAATTTCAAAGGGGGGAGAAAACAGAATGAGAATGGCTCTGATCATCGACTCAGCTAATCCAAAACATTTCTTCACCCATCCTGTTTCTCCATCCCTGTTCTCCTGTCATGGAGGTTCTGAGTGTTGGAAAAACTGCCTTCTGTTTAGTCAGGCTTTAAAGTTTCCCCTTTGTGTCCTCAAAGAAAGGAAGGTAAGTTCTAGATATTTCCAGAAACCAGAGCTGCTACTCTTCCATAGACTGGGGGTTGCAGTAGGAATACTTGGACCCTTGAAAGGGAATGTCTGAGAGAGACATGAAGAAACCCTGGTTGGAAGAAAGGGTGACATCTCAAATAGGGCCTGGGGTGCAGGTGACCAGTCAGTGGCACTCCACTGGGGACTCCCAAATCCCAAGTCAGGCTCATGACAGGCCCACGGCTTCTTGCTTCCAGGTATCATGGTCTTCCGTGCTTGCTATGGAACTTCCTGGGGCAAAAGTAACATGTGGCAACGCCAGACCGAAGTCTGAGGATGAGAAGAGGAGACTGAGGACCGAACTGGGAAGGAAATGCCAGGAGGCAAAAGAGCCAGCACAACACTGTGCTGGCTCTAGTCCTCATTTACAAAGTCGGTGTTCACACAGTCAGATATCACACAGAGTAAGTTCATGCACATCAAAACAGGAGCACCAGTGTTACAGAAATTCCTAAAGAGGAAGCAAAGAACCAATGGGAATGGTGAGATAGAGAAGCAGAGTCAGTTTTAAACAAACACACGTGATCTTGAGTAAAAGAGGTAGCACAGGCAGGCCTCTCGGGTATTTAGTGGCTCAGAAAGATGTCACTGATGCGAAGGAGAGAACAAAACCTAAATGTCAGGGTCTCTTCTGTGACACAGTTCCTCCCTCAAACTGGTTCCCATCAGATGTCATAAATATTTGGAAGCAAGCGTTCAGAACACAGGGGTGGAGCCCAGGAAGATATCTGGGTTTCTGAAAGCATAATGTGATGGGAACAAATTATCTGCCCTCACGTCTCTTCCCATTCCTTCCAGATCCTTCCCGATCCAACATGCCATGAAACCCCAGAGTGAGGACTGGCTAAAACAGGCCAACTATTCTACGTCAGGCCCTGAGTTTGGCAGGAAGGACAACAAGGCAGATGTATTGCTTCGAAAGACCCCATGTGACTTTTCCATTTCTTTCTGCCAGAAGAGGCCTGTCTCAGAAGGAAAGAGTCGAGGCAATCCAGGAACTGAGACCCCCCCCCAGGCACTTAATCCTTCTCCATTGCCCGCATCTAGCCTTTGGGCTCCTCTCCTTTCTTCCTTGTGCTCCTGCCCTCAAACTCACCAGCAATCTGCTTCATGAATGTCATGCAAACACCGTCGGCTCCCAGAACCCCACTCTTCACTAGTTCCCGTACCAACCACACCAACTGAAAGAGAGAGGAAAAGGCGGATGAAGAGAAGGGCCTCTAAATTTGAGGAAGGCGTGAATCCAACCACATTATAGTTTAGGTGTACAAAGGAAGAGGTGTGTTACCCCCGATTTCTCCTTCCCTTCCCTTTAGGAGAGAGTCCATTGCCTAGTATGTCTCTGAGCTGGATCTCTCTTTTCCTGGCCTTACCTGAGTACGGCAGGTATCCTGCAACTTCAGGTACTTCTCCATGAGTATCTGGTTGATCTTATTCAGGACAATATTCATGCCGTCACGACTCACCAGAGCCAAGTCCCGGTAACACTGTGAGAAGCAAGGTTTGTGAGCAACCAGCAGACTGAGGACAGGCTCCCCCCTTCCCCTTAAATTCTACCCATGGGATTCAAATGGCAATGAAAGACCTTCCACAGGGCTCCTCCTTCCCAAACCCAACCCTGGCCCTGTCACACAGGGTGGGGAGAAGGAATGGAGCTACTCTCTAAGAAGGCAGAAAAGCCTGCTAAGAAAGTCTCCTTGTTCCCCTACCTCCCTTCTTAAAAACTGCCCCACTGTTTCATGCCACAAGCTGAGCAAAACCAGGTGGAGGCCATCTGCTTTTCATCTGCCAGCGAAAGGTCACTGCAGAATGGGTCTGGCTGAACAGACTAGAAAGGACCCCAAAGAGGTTTTTAGACCTGTATTGACTCAGCCAGATGAAGCAAAGGGCTAGGAACATTAGGGAAGGGGATTGAGGACCAGGGCCCCAGAAAGAAGGGGCAGGACAAAACTGAACATCCTTAACTAAACATTGTTCTTCTTTTCTCTGGGCTGCCCTTTGCTTCTGCCAAACACTGAAAAAGGAGGGGTCCTTAAGCATACCCAACCCTGGGAGAGGTGAGGGAAGGCATGCCAATCTTCTCTGAGTGCTCTTGTTCCCTTCCCCGGAGAGTGTTCTCATCCTGGCTCTCTAGAGACTAGACTCCTGGAGGAATGCCTTAGGAGGCCTCACTGGCCTGCTGAGCTCCATGCTGTCAGGATCTCAGCACAAAGGGTAAAAATTGTGTGGGTATCAGCCCACCACCTTGGAAAGCCAGTGGCATCAACCATGGCGACACTTATGCTAAGCTAACATGCACTGGGGTTGTGCACCTACTATTATATATATGGTGGCATTTGAATCCCACAACCACCCTCTGAAATAGGTACCAGTAGTTATTATCTTTATTCCTACAGATGAAGAAACAGGTATAACAGGGCAAAGTAACTCGCCCCAGGTCACTGAAGAGACAGAGGAATAACCAGAATCCAAGTCCAGGCAGTCCTGTTCTAGATTCCATGCTCTTTTTTTTTTTTTTTTAAAGATTTTATTTATTTGACAGAGAGAGCCACAGTGAGAGAGGGAACACAAGCAGGGGGAGTGGGAGAGGGAGAAGCAGGCTCCCCGCAGAGCAGGGAGCCCGATGCGGGACTCGATCCCAGGACCCTGGGACCATGACCTGAGCCGAAGGCAGACGCTTAACGACCGAGCCACCCAGGCGCCCCAGATTCCATGCTCTTAACACCTCTTTACCAGCACTAGAAATAGCTACAAGGAGAAGAGGCTGCTGGGGAGGGAGGTGGGGATTGAAGGTGGCTTTGAGACGACCATATTCCTGA
This sequence comes from Neomonachus schauinslandi, assembly GCF_002201575.2. Lineage (NCBI taxonomy): Eukaryota > Metazoa > Chordata > Mammalia > Carnivora > Phocidae > Neomonachus > Neomonachus schauinslandi. The sequence goes on along the minus strand of NC_058408.1, from coordinate 214,272 downwards.
GCGCTTTCATCCTAAGTGTTCGGAAGAGAAGTGCTCCTCCTCTCTGGCCTCGGTGTAAGGAGGAACTCCTGAGAGGTTAACTGTTGTTACATCCTCTTGCCTCTACTGCCCTAAGTCAAATGATGGATCTGATAAAAACACCAACACTTAGAGATCCCTCACAGGCCATAAACTCTTCATACCCAAAGGAGGATTTGATTATCCTCTGACTCCATTTGAGATCAAAGAGTACAAGCAAGGGAATAAGGAATGTATAAAGGTACCCAGTGAACTACTGCCAACAAGCTGGTCAGTAAATGGTGGGTCAGCCCTGGAGCCTCCCCTGGAGGTAGGACTTACAGGATGGGCAGAGAGCAGGAGGGAGGCAGAGACAGAAGGAAAATCTATGTCAGGACAAAGACAGAGACCAGACTCACTGGAGAGGAGCCCTGTCTGTTCAACCAAAAGCAGAAATGCAGAAATAGACCCAGGACAGGGAAGGAGGACAAGTCTCCCAGGAGACACAGGGAACAGATGAAGAGAGCAGAGACCGTCTGCCTAATTCCACGCGCCATGTGGGACTTATCAACCACACTGCTGCTAACGTGTGCAGTTGAGCACCAGGGCACCCCATCCTGATGCTGCCAGTTGCCTCACCAACCTCTGTGCCAGTTTTCTGATGGGCTTGAAAGAGAAGCAGATGGGGAAAAACAAAAAACAAAAACTCAGTGGGGAACACAGAAGAGAAGCACAGAGTCTCAAAAGAAAGGACAGGTGGCCGGACGGCAGGGAGGTAGCGCTTCTGCCCCACCTGCTGGGCCTACACGGCCTCCAACCCACCTTCGTGAGCAACAACTGCCAAGACCCGAGGTCTTGACTCTTGAAAAGGAGCCTTCTCACCGATGCTAGTAGACCTTTTCCTGTCACCTCTACCTACTAACTGCTAGAGCCGGCCTACTTACCTCCTACAGCTCCACAGGCCCCAGTTATTCAGCTCAGACATCAAGTAAGAAATAAACTCAAAAACTATAAACGTAAGAGCTGCCCAGACGGCGGATGAACGTTAAGAAGGTACAACTGGGACAAAACCCACCCCACACATAGTCCAGTCTCCACCAAGACCTGGCCTGCTTTATCCTTCCCCTGAATGCTCTCGTTCAACCTGCCCTTGCTGCACCACGAAGTCCCAGAGAGCTGGCCCTGACGTCTGAACCTGCCTGCAGCCCAGACTGAGGCTCTTCAGCTCCTGCTTCCCCAGAGCAGGTCTGTAATGTGTTCAAGACTGCTTCCACCACCACCCTGTCCGCCACCCCTGCTCCCATCCCCCGGCCTAAGATCTAGGAACCAGACCTCCATTCCATCCTGAGGTTTCTGTCCAGAGACAGAGTCAACCCCAAACAAACCCTTAGAAAACACTCCCCTTGTTTTAAGCTGAAGCCTAAAACAATGCATCAGAATCAGTCCTCACCAGTAACTCCTACCTGGAACTTCTGCAGCACAGAAGCATTTCACAAGATAATCACCCTTTTAGGGAAAAGGATCAAAGCACCTCAGAGACATGTCACTAATTCTTCCCATACTCTGACCTGGCTCAAAGTCTCTCAATGAGTTACCACCTGCCAGCTCCTCAGTTGCTTAAACCTCAGTTGTCTTCCAAACCCCCAACTCCACTGCTTTGTCTGAAGAGCCCTGACAGGGGCCTGTCAGCCTCATATACTCCAGGGAGGGGATTTACTTGGAAACAGCTAGCGTGTGAACACAATCCTGGTGCAGCTGTCAACCAGCTATGAGGTCCAAGGCAAGGAAGGGCCTGGGCCACCCTCATGGGGCTGTCCCAGGGCAAGAAGACAAAGTGCTCTAGTACCTTGTCATGTCTGGTTGGCCAAATTCATGACTTAATAAGCATTTATAATGCAGAGTGCTATGGCCTTTCACTGCCAGGCTAGACAAAAACCTAGAAATACCACACATACCCTGCCCCTTCACGAAGTTTACTGATTTACCCTAGCTGACGCAGATCCCACCTGAAACAAACAAAACCAGCAGACTGGACAAATTTGCACTGAAGTGACTACATGAGATTTTAACTGTATTTATAAAAACCTACACAAGAGAAAACGAAACCTTCATCCCAACCCGTCCACCCCTGTCTTCGCCAACAATTTCTCTTAAATGGAGTGGCCAGACTGGGTCGTATTACTGTTTAACAGCACCAAATTGGAGACATTCATTTGTCTTCAAGGATCTCGGTGATAAATCCAGTATGAAAATGAAATGTCAAGTTAACGCAACAAGGTCCCAGCCCAGAAATGGCCTGGGACACCAAGGACCTGTGAATACCTGCTGTTCCACCACCTACCCTCATCCTGGACACTACTCCAGTTGGCATCAGAGGAATACAAACACATCAGGTTGCCATGCCCATAGATCCTTCCCCTGAGGTTAATTCAAACAGCTATGCCAGGCGGGCATGGGCATCTTGTCCTTGTCCCTGGGGATGATTTTCTTTGGTTCTCCCTGAACAAATGATAGTATCTCTGACCTCCAGTTATCTTATAGGTAAAGTGGGAGCAGTTTGGAAAGAGGGGACAAAGCCACCAACCTTTTGAGAGGATTAAATGAGATCTCGTCTGGATAGAGCCCAACACAGTGCTGGGCACCAAGCATGTGTGTTTCCTGCCATCCTTGTTCAAGGAAGGGCCAGTAAGAACACTGAATTTCCCCACTCCAAGTTCCTCTCTGTTAGTGTCACATAGTTAATGCCAGATACCAGACATACACTTCTAAACCATTGCCCCAAGACTGCAAGGACACAGAACTGCTGGGAAAGGGAAATCTGGAGAGGTAAAAGACAGAATTTTACTGCTTTATTACGTAAAGAATGGAATCCAAAGAGATCATCCTTCCCAATCCCTCACCCCAGGCAAGGATCCCACTTTAACCATTCCACATAAAGGATACTCTCCTGGCTGTGAAGACCCCAGACTAGTTTTTACACAGTATTCCTGAAGAAGTCTGGCTCCAGTGGGTTCCAGGGTTCTCTTGGTCACTACATTATTGCTGCATCAATCATCAACATTAAGCTGTTAAATCCTACGTGCTACAATGTTAAGCCTACCTTCTATTCACCTGCCAATGATACAGAACCTACAAACTACAGGTCACGCTCTTCTGGGTAAGAACTCTCAATGGACTTGGTTATAACTTGTTCTCTTCTCTTCTCTGGATTAAATCCTGACTCTCATAACCTTGACCCATCAATCTACAATGTATAACTCTTCAAATGCTTTTCCACTCTCACAAATGCTTTTCTTGCTCTTTAGCTTCAGAATCTAGATAGAGAAAGGATCTAAGTCAGAGAATGACCAATTCATTGAGAATAAAAAGGGAGTTGTAAGCGTATCTGGACAACAACGTGATCCAGTTCTGGTCAACGGGTTTGGCACTATGCCAGCTGACCCTTAAGTTCCACCATATCCTCAGACTATCTGAGGGGAGTTTGTGGGTCCAGAGCAGGGAGTCTTACCTTCTGGGCTTGGGCAGGTTCAGTAAGGACAAGGGTGAAGAGGCCCAGGCAGATTTCCTCATGCTGGGGGGGGGCCTTTGCATACCTGGGAAATGAGGAAGGAAGAAAACTAGTTGTCACTCATAGGAGGAGAGTTCTTGAGCACAGTTTCTCCCAGAAAACTTGGGACTCCTGAATAACCTGCAAAGGAGAATCATTAACTCTTCTATCTGATGATCTCCTTTTCCTAAAAGTGATAAAGCATCTGTTTCAGGAGAGAGGTGGGGGAAAGAACAGACCCTACTGTTTTCTCCAAGGCTTGATGCAGGCCAGAAGCAGAAAATGTAAAGAGTGTTTATTTTTTTTAAAGATTTTATTTACTTATTTGACAGAGAGAGAGCACAAGCAGAGGGAGTGGCAGGCAGGCAGAGGGAGAGGGAGACACAGGTTCCCTGAGGAGCAGGGAGCCCGACGTGAGACTTGATTCCAGGACCCTGGGATCATGACCTGAGCCAAGGGCAGCCGCCCAACTGACTGAGCCACCCAGGCGCCCCTAAAGAGTGTTTAAAATGGAAAAAAAGGGGCACCTGGTTGGCTAAGTCAGTGGAGTGTGCAACTCTTGATCTTGGGGTTGTGGGTTTGAGCTCCACATTGGGTGTAGAGATTACTTAAAAATAAAATCTTTGGGGGACGCCTGGATGGCTCAGTCAGTTAAGTGTCTGCTTTCGGCTCAGGTCACAATCCAGGGTCCTGTGATGGGAGTCCTGCATCAGGCTCCCTCCTCAGCAGGGAGCCTGCCTCTCCCTCTGACTGCCGTTCCCCTGCTTGTACTCTTTCTCTCTGACAAATAAATAAATAAAATGTTTTAAGATAAAATAAAATCTAATCTTTGGGATGCCTGGGTGGCTCAGTCAGTTAAATGTTATGCCTTCGGCTCAGGTCATGATCTCAGGGTCCTGGGATCGAGTCCCGCATTGGGCTCCTTGCCCAGCAGGGAGCCTGCTTCTCCCTCTGCCCCTCCCCCTGCTCGTGTGTACTCTCTCTCTTTCTCTAACAAATAAATAAATAAAAATCCTTAAAAATAAATAAAATGAATAAAATAAATCTTTTTTTTTTTAAAGATTTATTTATTTATTTATTTATTTGAGAGAGAGAGAGAATGAGAGACAGAGAGCATGAGAGGGAAGAGGGTCAGAGGGAGAAGCAGACTCCCCGCCGAGCGGGACTCGATCCTGGGACTCCAGGATCATGACCTGAGCCGAAGGCAGTCGCTTAACCAACTGAGCCACCCAGGTGCCCGAACAAAATAAAATCTTTAAGGGCGCCTGGGTGGCTCAGTGAGTTGAGCATCCCACTCTTGGTTTTGGCTCAGGTCACGATCTCATGGGTCCTGAAATCAAGCCTCATGGGTCCTGAAATCAAGCCGCATCAGGCTCCATGCTTAGGGGGGAGTTTGCGTGAAAGATTCTCTCTCTCTGCCGTTCCCCCCCAAGTGTGTGCACACTTTCTTTCTCTCTCAAAATAAATAAATAAATCTTCAGAGAAAACTTAAAAAAAATAATGAAGCAGAAAAAAAACCTCACTGTACCACCTTTACCAGACCTTAATAGCCTTCAGGAGGGAGGGAGCTGCAGATCCATTCATGGGGTAATAAGCACACATACCAAGTCAAGACTTTGGGCAAATCACTGAATCTGTGGTGTTTGTAAGGTGAAGACACAATAAAAATAATATACTACCAATAAAAAGGAAATACTAAACATTCACTATGTGGCTGGAATTACTGTAAACCTTTACATGTACTGGGATGCCTGGGTGGCTCAGTTGGTTAAGTGTCTGCCTTTGGCTCAGGTCATGATCCCAGGGTCCTGGGATGGAGTCCCACACGGGGCTCCTTGCTCAGCGGGAAGCCTGCTTCTCCCTCTCCCTCTGCCTGCCACTCCCCCTGCCTGTGCTCGCTCTCTGAATACATAAAATGAATACATTTTATGAATGAATACATAAAATGAATACATTTTATGAATGAATACATAAAATCTTTAAAAAAAAAATGAATACATAAAATCTTAAAAAAAAAAAAAAAAGACCTTTACATGTACTACTTAAAATCCTTTCAATCTCACAGATTAGGAAATATAAAGGATCATGGGGCACATGGCTGGCTCAGTCGATTGAGCATCCCACTCTTGATTTTGGCTCTGACTCTTGATTTGGTCCTGATCTCAGGGTTGTGAGATAGAGTCCCGGCATCAGGCTCTGTGCTGGGCGCGGAGCCTGCTTAAGATTCTCTCTCCCTCTGCCTCTCCCTCCCTCCAAAAAAAAAAAAAAAAGGAAATGAAATGTAAAGGATCAAATATGTGAGAATAATTTGCAAAGAAAAAAGTCACTACAGAACTAAGAGTTATTTTTAAAAGTTGTGACTTAAAGACACCTAAGCTCCAAGAGCTGGATTCCCACAGTGAGACAGAGAGAGGAGCTGGGAAGTCTGGTTCAGGGAGCCAAGATACTCACTTCAGTCCCCTAATTCCCAGCCACTTAAGTCCTTCTATCTTTTGGATCACATCTCAAAGCTTCCAAAGCAACAGAAATGAATGGGGGAGAGCATTATACTCACGTGAGCATTGAGGGCATCATTGGCCTCCCTCTCTGAGACACCAGTAGTCATCGATGTCACAATGCTCATGCATCTTTCTAACCTCTGTAAAGGGGTGAGAAAAAGTTCAGAGTGTGTCACACCACCACCTGCAAGGTATTTCTGACCCCAAAAAGGTTTTCAAGAAATTTAAACCTCATCATACCTCTAGATCTAACTACCAGTTTACAAGTAAAGTTATACAGGATATAATCAGCTAAGTCCAGAGGGTGGAAACCATGACACGTAACCTGATTCTTTAACACACAAATTGCAAGGGAAAAAAGCAGGGAGGGGGAACCCACATATTAAAAGAGGCTTAAGATTATAATTATAGCCCACAGGGGGGGAGGGGGCGCTCAGTCATTAGAGTATTCAACTCTTGATCTCGGAGGTCATAAATTCAAGCCCCATGTTGGGTGTAGAGCTTAGTGGGCAAAAAAAAAAAAAAGAAAGAGGGGCACCTGGGTGGCTCAGTCATTAGGCTTCTGCCTTCGACTCAGGTCATGATCCCAGGGTCCTGAGATCAAGCCTCGCATAGGGCTCCCTGCTCCGTGGGGAGCCTGCTTCTCCCTCTCCCACTGGCCCTGCTTGTGTTCCCTCTCTCGCTGTGTCTCTGTCAAATAGATAAATAACATCTTTAAAAAAAAATTAAAAAAAGATTATAACCCACTGAATAAAATAGGAATCCATGCTAAAACATACACACATAATAAATAATGAAGGGAAAGCTCTCCCTTATAGTGGAATGCCAACCAATAAATGCGTAAGGAACAACAGGAGCAAAAATGATTCCGGCAAATATCATCAGTGGACACTAAACCAGAGGTGAAACTGCACAAGAGGATATTTATGTGGGTTCAAAATACTTAATTACAAAGGGAAAAGAAATTCTGGAAGATATCACCTTAACCAAGTAATCAAAATTAATAACCTCAAAAGGAGACAAACTGACTCCTGACACTACATGCCTCAACAGGGTGCACTGGAAAGGCTGTAACAGTACTTGTATGGTTTTCTGGCCCAAAAATGAATAATTTCAATCTAATCATGGAAGAAATTTCAGACAACCCAATTTGAGAGATACTCTACAAAATAACTGACCTGTCCAAAGTGTTTAAGGTCATGAAAGACAAAGAAAGATTAAGAATCTGCTTCAGGTTAAAGAGAGAGTGCACCTAAACTCAACTTGTGATCCTGGACTGCTATATGGACATTATTGGGACAACTGGTAAAATCTGAGTATGTTCTGTAACAGAAGCATATTGATGTTAAATGTTCTAATCCTGACAACAGAGCAGTAGTTATGTAACTGAAGATCTTTGTTCTTAGGAAATACACAATGAAGTATTTATTTATTTATTTATTTGACAGAGAGAGAGAGAGAGAGCGAGAGCAGGAACACAAGCAGGGGGAGTGGGAGAGGGAGAAGCAGGCTTCCCGCCAAGCAGGGAGCCTGATGCGGGGCTCGATCCCAGGACCCCGGGATCATGACCTGAGCCGAAGGCAGACGCCTAACGACTGAGCCACCCAGGCGCCCCCACAATGAAGTATTTAAACCCTCATGGCTGCCACTTACTGTCAAAAGGTTAAAACAAAATGTGTACAGAGAAATAATGTTAATAACTGGTGAATCTGGGTGAAGAGTATATGAGAGTTCTACGTATTATAATATTTCTCTAAGCTTGAAATCATTTTAAAATAAAAAGCTGTTAAAAATTTAAAGAAACAGGGGCGCCTGTGTGGCTCAGTTGTTAGGTGTCTGCCTTCGGCTCGGTCGTGGTCCTGGGGTCCTGGGATCAAGCCCCACATCGGGCTCCCTGCTCCGCGGGAAGCCTGCTTCTCCCTCTCCCACTCCCCCCTGCTTATGTTCCGTCTCTCTCTGTCAAATAAATAAAATCTTAAAAAAAAAAAATTTAAAGAAACACTGAGGCACCTGGGTGGCTCAGTGGGTTAAGTGTCTGCCTTCAGCTCAGGTCATGATCTCAGGGCCCTGGGATGGAGCCCTGCATCAGGCTCCCTGCTCCCTGGGGAGTCTGCTTCTCCCTCTTTTTCTCCCTCGGCCCCTAACCCCACTCGTGCTCTCAATAAATAAAATATTTTTTAAAAAAATTAAAGAAACATAATGGGGTGCCTGGGTGGCACAGTTGGTTGAGCATCCGACTCTTGGTTTCAGCTCAGGTCATGATCTCAGGTTGTAGGATTGAGCCCCGCTTGGGCTCCCTGCTCAGTGGGGAGCCTGTTTCTCCCTCTCCCTCTGCTGCTCCCCCTAATTGTGCTCTCTTGCTCTGTCAAATAAATAAAATCTTAAAAAAAAAGTGCCCCCCAAAAAGTTAAAAACAAATTTAAAAAAATGAGCATGAGGAAAGAAAAGGAGAACAAAAGGCCAAACTGCCTGAGCCTCTGGACAAAGGTGGGGATAGTTGCATTGAAGTCCACCCAAGAGGCATTCTAGTTTCAAAGGCCAACTCTAACATGACACGTGCTCAATATTCTAAGGAGATCTTAGTCACTGGTTCCTGTCCTAAAGAAACATTTAATACTAAATATTGAGGAGATATTGACAAATATATCTCATATTAAATCCGTGAGGCTCTCCATTATCACCACTGAAACTACTTCCTGAGTCTTTTAAAACTTTATCTTTAGGACTAATCCCAAAACTATTTAAGGAAAACTAGTTCCCAATTCCCAGTAATGGTGATGCTGGCAAAATGGACAAAGGTAGGTAGTTTACTTCCCACTAATCCTACAGGTCATTACAAAACATCTTGCTGAGAAGAGGTTCTACTGCAGTGTTGAGAGGAACCCATGTGTAAGGACAATGGAAAAGAGGTGTAGGGGGGCGCCTGGGTGGCTCAGTCGTTAGGCGTCTGCCTTCAGCTCAGGTCATGATCCCAGGGTCCTGGCATCGAGCCCCGCATCGGGTTCCCTCCTCCACGGGAAGCCTGCTTCTCCCTCTCCCACTCCCCCTGCTTGTGTTCCCTCTCTCGCTGTGTCTCTGTCAAATAAATAAAATCTTAAAAAAAAAAAAAAAAGAGGTGTAGGAATGAAAAATAATCCTGTGTCTCCCTTCACCATCATCCTAAGGTTGCCTATATCCATCCCTGACCAAGAGCATAAGGTGGCACAGAGGAGAACTGAGTATTAAGGCAAGGAGCTCCCACAGTCACAAAACTTTGACCTACATTAGGCCCAAAGCCATTCAGATTTGAAGGTATTACAACTTCACTGCCCATCAGGTCTGACTAGCCTCCAAATTAGGTCAGATAAGTACACTGTGCCTTAACAGCACCTGTGTACTTGTGAAAAGGAGCTGTGAGATCACATGAAAGCTGAGCTGTGAGATCCAACACTACCTAGTCCAGCTCCCACATGAGCAGGAGAGGGAAGGAAAAACATCAGGTTGTATTTTCCCTTTTTAAATTGTATCCCTCTCGGGACACCTGGGTGGCTCAGTCCGTTAAGCATCTGCCTTCAGCTCAGGTCATGATCCCAGGGTCCTGGGATCGAGTCCCCTTTCGGGCTCCTTGCTCAGCAGGGAGCCTGTTTCTCCCTCTGCCTCTGCCTGCCGCTCCCCCTGCTTGTGCTCTCTCTGGCAAACAAACAAACAAATTGTATCCCTCTCTAACCCAAGATAGCTATCAGTGATTAGAGAATCAGTTCCTCCAGCAGCTAAGTCCCGCTTACCCAGCCCAGATGAACAAGCAGCAGCACAGCATCCTAAAATTCTAGATATTACTTTCTACTCAAAGGAAGAGGTCTCTGCTGAATCAACAGAGATGCAAGCAGTAAACAGCAGCTAGCTAATGAGCACACTGACAAGCATGGTATAGAAGGATCCCCCCACTACGTGCTAGTCTTTTTTTTTTTTTTTTTAAGATTTTATTTTTTATTTATTTGACAGAGAACACAAGCAGGGGGAGTGGGAGAGGGAGAAGCAGGCTTCCCTGCTGAGCAGGGAGCCTGATGCGGGGCTCGATCCCAGGACCCTGGGATCATGACCTGAGCCGAAGGCAGACGCTTAACGACTGAGCCACCCAGGCGCCCCAACTACGTGCTAGTCTTAAGCTAATCTTGGGTGAGTTCCTTAGCCTCTCTAAACCCTGGTTTTTCTTAACTGAAAAATAGAAATAGGGGCGCCTGGGTTGTTCAGTCGGTTGGGTGTCTGACTCAGTTTCAGCTCAGATCATGATCTCAGGGTCCTGGGACTGAGCCCCATGTCAGGCTCTGCACTCAGCAGGGAGTCTGCTTGAGATGCTCTCTCTTCCACTCCCTCTGCCCCTCCCCGACTCATGCTCGAGCTCCCGTGTTCTTGCATTCCTCTCTCTCACAAAATTAATTTTTTTAAAAACCCTATTTAAAAAAATATATATTACAAGGTTGCTCTGAGGATTACACAAGATAACATATGTGAAAACATCTAGCATACAGTCTCAGTAAAATTATAATCTGTTCTGGGGCGCCTGGGTGGCTCAGTTGGTTAAGCAACTGCCTTCCGCTCAGGTCATGATCCTGGAGTCCCTGGATCCAGTCCCGCATCGGGCTCCCTGCTCGGCAGGGAGTCTGCTTCTCCCTCTGACCCACCCCCCTCTCATGTGCTCTCTCTCTCATTCTCTCTCTGTCAAATAAATAAATAAAATCTTTTAAAAATAAATAAATAAATAAATTATAATCTGTTCCATTTGTGAAAAAGCTCAGCAACTGCACAACCAAATCTATGAAGAACAGACCACTCCCCAACATCTGCTACTACTTCCTTTTTTTTTAAAAGATTTTATTTATTTATTTATTTGAGAGAGAGAGAGAGAGAGAGAAACAGCATGAGAGGGGAGAAACAGTCAGAGGGAGAAGCAGGCTCCTCGCCGAGCCGGGAGCCCGATGTGGGGCTAGATCCCAGGACTCCGGGATCATGACCCGAGCCGAAGGCAGTCGCTTAACCGACTGAGCCCCCCAGGCGCCCCATATATATATATTTTATTTATTTTTTAAAGATTTATTTATTTATTTGAGAGAGAGAATGGGGGGGGGAGGGTCAGAGGGAGAAGCAGGTTCCCCGCCAAGCAGGGAGCCCGATGCGGGACTCGATCCCGGGACTCCGGGATCATGACCTGAGCCGAAGGCAGTTGCTTAACTGACTGAGCCCCCCAGGCGCCCAATCTGCTACTACTTCTAAAGGTATGTCCTTGAAGATTCCTGAAAACTGAGCCCTCCTACTATAGGACACGGGTTAAGTCCCTGACCAGGCTGAAAAGCTTCCTCTCCTAATTACCCTCTGTAAACGTTTGCTTTCTAGGAGAGAAGAGGAAAGGAAGGGTACGGGAGGTGGGAGGAGGCCTGACTGTTGGACCCTGCACCAAGATCCTTATGCAATGAGGATCAGCCTATGGAATGGCCAAGTTTCTGGCTATGATGTAACACACAGAGACCTTGGACAGAACCAGGTTTCTCTAGGCCCCTCCTTAGTTTAAGCTCCATTCAGAGGCTTGAGTCAGTTCTATGGGTCACTGCTAAGTCAAGAACAGTGACCTCTTGGAACAGCGAGGCCCAGCTAAGGATGTAGGAAGTAGGAGAGTCCAGAATTTGGATGCATGGATAAAAGTGATGAGGAAAGAAATGTGAGGGCCAGTCCTTTCCAGGCAATGAAATGTAAAAGATGCTGCTCTTTCCAAACTACAGGAATCACTTTTCCAAACAGGGATGGGAGAAGGAATTACAAAACTTTCAGACCGACAGAAGGACCACATCCTGTCAAAGAGGGCTGTAGGAAGTCAAAATCCCTACAAACAAGTAGCAGTACCCCGCTTCCCTCCCAGTCCCCAGAGACCCTTAGTAAACATGGAATCATACATGCAGTTGCCAACAATTACTGGCAGAGTGGCTCTGTTCAGAGTAAGCCCTCCATGACAGCACCTCAAAGAGCTGAGTAAATATTTATCATCTCTAGGAGCTTCTGAAATAACTTTTCTAGTACCAAGATTACCTGACCACGTTCTCCATGACAGCAGCAGTAGACAGAGCAGGGGCAGAGTAGGGGAAGGCCTTCTAGGTTGCCAGTATATACCTGAAGCTTAGGACTGAAGTTAGAGAAATCCCTCTAACCTCCCAGTTTCTGCTCCCTCAGACAAGTGAACATACAGTCTGGTAAAAATATATATTAAATACTGCTCTCTTATTGGAAGACAGTGGCCCTGAAAGAGCAAACTCCACTGTCTTCAGTAAAAGAAGGTATGTTCCAACCTACAAAATCCCCAAGAGCCCACATCAGTAAGGAGTTACTGAATAAGCTGGGTTCCAAGTACTCTACAGCCAAGAGTCACTTATAAGTGCAATGAGGATTTTGGGGGAAAAATTAGAGATGACTCAAACCCTGTTCCCTGGAGATTCTTCAGAGACAAGGTATGAATTACCCCTTGGAGAACACCTATAAGGGATGTACCTCTACCCAATGCAGCCCTAAGACCTGTCCATAGCTTAAGAGGAAGTTCTGACTTGTTTGAGCCACAGCTCCTACTTTCAGCCTGACTTCAAAGTAGACCAGGTCCTTCCCAGAGAGGAATGAGCAGGAGCTGTGGACCGGGAGACTAGGAGTTGCATGTTCTAAACGCCTCCAATCTCTGGCACTATTTTTTTTTTAAGATTTTATTTATTTATTTGACAGAGAGACATAGTAAGAGAGGGAACACAAGCAGGGGGAGTGGGAGAGGGAGAAGCAGACTCCCCATGGAACAGGGAGCCCGATGCGGGGCTCAATCCCAGGACCCTGGGATCATGACCTGAGCCAAAGGCAGACGCTTAACGACTGAGCCACCCAGGTGCCCCTCTGGCACTGTTTTTATCTCATTCCCCAAATTGGAATGGGATGGGCAAGAATTTCCCCTTCAAAGAAAGAAACAAAGCCAAAGAAAAGAAAGGATTCAACAAATGCTCCCTTGGGTAAGAGTCACAGCTCCTGGCTGGGATGCTCTTCAGCAGTGTTTCATACACCAGGAGTCTAAGGGGCCTTTCCTCATCACACTCAGCTATAATGACCCCAGCCTCTTCACTACCAGGTTTTGGGGGTGCCCTTTTTTTCCACCTTCCTTATGGGTATGCTAATTCAGTCTTCAGATGATAAGCTCTGCAAAGCAGACTTGGGTCTCCCTTATCCCATTTTCCTATGAGACTGCACACAGGAGGCATCTACCATTAGGAAGCTACCTCTGTGTTCCTGGGCAATAGGTAGACCTGTGGTGGAAAATACCACACCAGAACAAAGAGACCAGTCAACAGCAGGTTTTGATAACTTCTGTATCCAGAGCTCTGTGGGGAGACCCAGAGGAAGAAGCCAGCAAGTCTTGCCCTTAGGGACAAGGGCAAGTGGTCCAGTGGGAACCACACACATGGGTTAAAAACATGGAAAATTCAAATGCAAAGGGTAAAGGCCAAAAAAGGAAAAGGGAGAGCCAAGAAATGCTGGGAAACATCTATACCAGGAAGGACAGGAGGAAAAGAAGGGGGAGAGGGAGAGAGAGACCCTCCCTCCCCCTTCTCTCTGGAAACAGTTGAAAGTTCACTCTCAGTCCAAAAAAGCAAAAAAATAAATGCTTCCTCTCTTTTATGGTCCCCTCCTGCCCTATCACTGAGTCCCCTAGCAAACATGTCACTGTTCAGAACAGGATGCTGTACTACTCTGTGGTACAAATGAGCAGAGGCAGGATGAACCCTCTAGCAATCAAGGTGGGGAATAAACAGATTTTTGTCCAACGCCTGGGGGCTTTTCCCCTCCACCCAATCTGGTGGAGGGATCAAAGGCAGTCAACTATTTTCTTTCTACAATTCTAGAGCTGCTGTACCAGAACACTGGGCTCAACAAATACTTTGACAATGACAATGGCCATTTCTTAAAAAGTGGATAATTCAAAGTGCTAGACATTCCTACAGTCATTTTTTTTTTTTTAAAGATTTTTATTTTTTTTATTTGACAGAGAGAGACACAGCGAGAGAGGGAACACAAGCAGGGGGAGTGGGAGAGGGAGAAGCAGGCTTCCCGTGGAGCAGGGAGCCCGATGCGGGGCTCGATCCCAGGACCCTGGAATCATGACCCGAGCTGAAGGCAGACGCTTAACGACTGAGCCACCCAGGCGCCCCCCTACAGTCATTTTTATTTGTTTCGGGAATACATTATTTTTAGTAGCATTATTTATTTTCCTAATTGTATCTACCTTAGCTGATAAAAACAATAGCAGAAAAACTTTGATTTCTCTAAATGCACACAGAATTAGGGGGGAGAAGCAGGGTGGAAAACCAGCCTGTGAGCAGACATTTGCCAATGGATGATCTGCAAAGTTATATCCAGCCACCTTGATTTGCAAAGTTCATTTCTGCATATACATTCCATCATTTTGTATCTGAACCAACACTTTTTTTCAAATCTAAACTATGAATTCTACCTATCTGCCTGCCCACCCTCTACTATCTGATAAAGGGCAGTGACAAAGTTAGAAGCAGGGAAATGGGGAAGCCTGCGGGCTCAGTCGTTAAGCATCCACCTTCAGCTCAGGTCATGATCCCAGGGTCCTGGCATCGAGTCCAGCATTGGGCTCCCTGCTCACTGGGGAGCCTGCTTCTCCCTCTCCCTCTGCCTGCCGCTTCCCCTGCATGTGCTCTGTCAAATAAATAAATTCTTTAATAAAATTTTTAGGGGCGCCTGGGTGGTTCAGTCAGTTAAGCGTCTGCCTTCGGCTCAGGTCATGATCCCAGGGTCCTGGGATTGAACCCCATATCGGGCTCCCTGCTCAGCGGGGAGTCCACTTCCCTTCCCCTCCCTCTACCCCCCCATTCATGCTCTCTGTCTGAAGCTCTCTCTCTCAAATAAATAAAACCTTTAAAAACATAAAATAAAACAGGGGCGCGTGGGTGGCTCAGTCGTTAAGCGTCTGCCTTCAGCTCAGGTCATGATCCCCACATTGGGCTCCCCGTTCCGCGGGAAGCCTGCTTCTCCCTTTCCCACTCCCCCTGCTTGTGTTCCCTCTCTTGCTGTGTCTCTTTCTGTCAAATAAATAAATTATTTAAAAATAAATAAATTAAAAATTAAAAATTAAAATAAAACAAGATTTTTTAAAAAGCAGGGAAATGGTCAGGGAAGAGCCAGACCCTGTTCTTGTGCTCTTCCTGTCCCTGGATAACCACAGAGTTGAATGCACTAGGTCTTACAAACAGTTTAGCAGTCCCTTCTCAGTTCTGGGTCTCCTATTCCTGTGACTCTACCCGAGTAGCAGCACTCTGGGCTGTCAGGGACAAGAGGAGGGTAACAAGTTGGGGAGTAGAGGGTCAACTACCCTGTGTGACTTCCCTCGACCCTCTTTCTCAGCACCCTCGCATGTGTGCTATCAGCTTCTGAAGGACAGAAGCTGTAGGTGATGGTACCCTAACTAAACATCACTGTTCCTTGGGTCTTCAAATGCCCAGTGCACATCGCGCTCAACTGACTACATCCACATAAAGCCAGTGCTACCTGACAGGAGGCTCTGAAGCCTGCTGCGGACTCCTGTCAGCCCCCCAGACACCTACACACACACACCCACACACACGCACACACACGGTACTTGTCAACTCAACACAGGACCCCGTCTGAAGCAGGACAGGTATGAAGGATACGTGTGGTCTCT
>NC_058408.1:190404-198496 GCF_002201575.2 Neomonachus schauinslandi | reverse complement strand
GGACCCCGTCTGAAGCAGGACAGGTATGAAGGATACGTGTGGTCTCTGAGTGGAAAAGAATGTCAAAAATAAACTCGGCAGATCTGGACGGTGCTTCCCTTCCTCATCCACACCCCCCCCCATCCTCATCCTAGTGGCGGCTGTTGCTATGACAACCTGTCCAGGAAGTTGGCCCGCGCTCCTTCCTTCTGGAGCAGGAAGTCTGGAGCGGTGCTCGTGCTGCCTCAGAAAACCCCTGAAGGCCTCCTCCCCGACCCCCGACCCCGTACCCGCTCCGGTACCCCTCCTCAGCCCAGTTTCTTAACTCCCTTCCCCACCCCCACACCTACCTCCTCTAACTCATCCTTGGCATCCAAACTGGTTGAAAGTAGCAGCCTCCCCCCTCCTGGGGCTCCTGCTCCCGCTCCTCCTCCACCTCCCGCTGCTCCCGAAGCAGCTGCTGCTGCTGCCCCCTTTCCCTTCTGTAACTCCATGGCTGTGGCCAAGAGACGGGAGGAGGCCAGGGGGTGGACGGGCAGGAAGTCCTAGAAATTACGAACTCCGGGTTGCCAGAGCCTGGGGGCAAGAGGGACGAGTGGGGTCGGGAAGGGTCCCCGTGCTGTCCGCCCCGCCCTCCTCTCCGAAAGGCCGCTCCTGCGGAGGACGCGAAGGCGGACGGCCCTCTAGGTCCCGTGTCTGGAGTGGCAGTGCTGAGGGAAGGCCGCCAGCTCCCGGGTGTGCTGGGGTGAGGGTCTGCACCTCCGGGGAAGGCAGGAGAGGCCCTGAAGTGGAAGGGGAGCCCTTTCTGGCTTCTGACGCTAAGAGAGGCAGAGAAAATCCTAAGTTTCTGCCTCAGGAGGTGAGGGAAAGAGGAGTCCTGCCCCTGAGGTAGGGGGTAGGAAACCTTTCTGGCTGGGGCCCGAAGGGCTGGGGAGCGAGGTTCCTTTGGATCCGGCCCCTAGGGGTGAGGGTGAGGCAGTGAGCGCTACAGGAGGACACGGAGGACCAGCTTCTCCCCACACCACACACAGGCGGCCATGGTAGAAGGGCGGGGGGCGGGGAGGCTGAGGGCGGCGGCGGCGGCGGCAGCGGGGAGGGCTCGCGGAGACCGGAAGCGAGCGGCCTCCGGCCCGGCCTCCGCCAATCGCGGCTTCCGCGGTGGCGCGGAGTCTCTCAGGAGCAGGGCGACGGCGGCCGACCGGCCTTTTCCCCGGCTGCCAATGGCAGTGAGACCGGCCTGATGGACAACCAGAGTGACCAATCGCATCCCCCGTTCCTCTCGGGGGGCGGGACGGGAAGACTTCTCGGAGAGGGGTGGGAGCGCGAGGCGATCAGGAAGGGGAGGCTGCGCCTGCGCGCGCTGACGGGCTTGCCCTGGCGCGCGTGCGCGGCGCTAGCCTCGGTCTTCCTTCCCCCTCCTTGTGGAGCGTGGGTGGGTGCGAGAGCTTTTGCCGCGTCCCCACCTGGCCTAGGAGAGCGGAGGCCTTGCGCGAGCTGACCGTACAAGGTGGGGGAGCGTTGCCTAACCCTCGCCGCCCCAGGACAGAGACCGTCAGGTGGCACGGAGCCAGCTCCCAGAGCTGAGCGTGCATCGCACAAGTAAGCGTGTGCTCACGCGAGTGCTGTCAGCTGCGGCAAAAAACAGTGCATGGACCCACTCGGGCAGTCCAGATCCCTAGAGTCGTGCCCGCACTAGCCGGGTTGCTGAGTGACAGAACCATCTCCATCCTTGTGCTGAGGCTCTGGGTCTGACCCCTATCGCTGAAGTCGTCTCTTACCCACAGCCCAGGGAGGCCCGGCGCGTGTATTGTGAGCGCGGTGTATCCCTGAGTGCACTTCTGCTTCCTGGCCCGACAGCATTTTCCATTTCCTCAGGGTGTGAGGTTACTTTTATTTTTATTTTTTTAAAGATTTTATTTATTTATTTGACAGAGAGACAGCGAGAGAGGGAACACAAGCGGGGGGTAGAGGCAGAGGGAGAAGCAGACTCCCGCTGAGCAGGGAGCCCGATGCGGGGCTCGATCCCAGGACCCTGGGATCATGACCTGAGCCGAAGGCAGGCGCTTAACGACTGAGCCACCCAGGCGCCCCAGTGAGATTACTTTTTAAACTGAAATTGTACAGATATTAGTTAACACCACAGGGGATTCTATTTATTGCTACACTTGTTAGGGCTTAATATTTTAGCTATCTATACACGTGCATGGAAATGGTGTGGATAATCCTTTCAATTGACTCTCATTCATTACTTTATTGTATATATTAACTCTAAGACCTTAGGCAAGTTACTTTGACTTTCTATAAATTATCCTGCCTGTAAAATAAAGTGGACTGGCTGATCTCTACCCTTATAGCTCAGAAAGTTACGTTCTGTTTGTGCTTTGGATTCCTTCTAGGTGCACAGCACTGCATTAGTCTCTGAAGAATACATACTTGTCATTACAATAACATTACTATGGGTCACTGAAACACAAAGATACGTTAGGCGAACAAAGAAAAGTTAGGTTTAAAACACTGTGTTCATGCTTCTCTTTGTGTGTGGGTTTTTAAAAGTGGGAACTGGGGAAATAGACACCCATATTTGTAAATACAGAGACTATCTCTGAAAGCATACACAAAACCCCAGTAATATTTGTTGTCTTTGGGTAGGAGACTGGCTGCCTGGGAGATGGGGTGGGAGAGAAACCTTTTACTGTATATGTTTTTGATGAGTTTTGGAACATTGGTGAGGTCCGGAGCCCATGGCCAAGAAAGAATTCTTGAGATGTCTTTGGTGCAAAAAAAGATGATTTTATTTTATTATTTTTTAAAGGTTTTATTTATTTATTTGTGAGAGAGAGAACACAAGCAGGGGGAAGTGGCAGACAGAGGGAGAAGCAGGCTTCCTGCTGAGCAAGGAGCCCGATGTGGGACTCCATCCCAGGACTCCGGGATCATGACCTGAGCTGAAGGCAGATGCTTAACCGTCTGAGCCACCCAGATGCCCCAAAAAAGGTGATTTTTTTTTTTTTAAGATTTTATTTATTTGACAGAGAGAGAGACAGAAAGAGCAGGAACACAAGCAGGGGGAATGGGAGAGGGAGAAGCAGGCTTCCCGCAGAGCAGGGAGCCCGATGCTGGACTTGATCCCAGGACCCTGGGACCATGACCCGAGCTGAAGGCAGACACTCAACCACTGAGCCACCCAGGCGCCCCCAAAAAAGGTGATTTTAATAAAGCACGGGGACAGGGCCTATGGGCAGAAAGAGCTGCTGCACTGGGGTTGTGAGGAATAGCTGATTATATATTAGGGAGTTGGGGGAAGTAAGGAAAAAGGGAGATGTCCAGAAGGACTTTGATATGCTAAAGAAGACTTTCAGGATACTGGAGGCCTTGCCATTGTCAAGGTGAGGTTGGTTTTCCCTCTAGTAAAGTATTAACATTAAGACAGTTGGGGGTTTGGGGTGCCTGGGTGACTCAGTTGGTTAAGTGTCTGCCTTTGACTCATGTCCTGATCCCAGGGTCCTAGGATTGAGCCACACTCTCTGCTCTCTGCTCAGTGGAGCCTCTCTCTCCCTCTGCCTGCTGCTCCCCCTGCTTGTGCGCTCTCTCTGTCAAATAAATAAATAAATCTTAAAAAAAAAAAAAGTTGGGAATTTCCTGGAGGAATATTATCTTACTATCACAAGTCCTTGTCAACGGCTACAGTTGATAAGGAAGTTTAATTTTACCTGCATTTCCTTTTACCTTTGTTTTCCACATCACTATGGAGGGGAGGGTGATGTTAGGGCCCAGGAAATTAAGTCTATGGATCTCTGGAAGTTAGGCTATCAGTAAGAATGCTTTTTCCTTGTAAATCACGAAGACATTTGTAAACTGAGGGAGACTCATGTCCTGCAGGACTGTGATCTTTATCAGTTAACCATTTGTTTTTCCTTTCCCCCAGTTTTAGGGCATCCAGGAGGGCCTGAGGAATGTCACAAGTATCCCACAGTGGTGGGGGGGGGGGGGGGGGTGCAGGGTGTTAGCTTGTGCTTTGTCCTCAGCTTGCCTTCTGCTCCCTCATCACTTGGGTGGTTTTTTAATTAAGCATCATGTAAATGTAGTACTTCTTTAAAAATACCTTACTCAAAAATACCTGGCTGACTCAGTCGGAAGTGCATGCAACTATTGGTCTCAGGGTCATGAGTTTGAGCCCCATGTTGAGTGTAGAGATTAAATTTTTTAAAAGCGGGCGCCTGGGTGGCTCAGATGGTTAAGCGTCTGCTTTCGGCTCAGGTCATGATCCCAGGGTCCTGGGATCGAGACCCTGCATCGGGCTCCTGCTCAGCGGGGGGCCTGCTTCTCCCCCTGCTCATGTTCTCTCTCTCTATCTCTGTGTCTCGAATGAATAAATTAAAAAAAATCTTTTAAAAAAAAAACACTTTTGTAATAGTCAATATTTTGGGGCCCCTGGCTGGCTCAGTCTGTGGAGTGTGCAACTTTTGATCTCAGGTTCTTAAAGCCCATGTTGGGTGTAGGGATTACTTAAAAATAAAATCTTAAAAAAGCAAAACAAAAAATATATATGATAGTAGGAAAGCATACCTCCCTTTCTCCAATACTTTAGTCAGAAAATAAGCTCTAATTTTATACACATTTTTTTAAATTAAGTAAGCTCTACACCCAACGTGGGGCTTGAACTTAGAACCCCAAGATCAAGAGTCACATCCTCCACGGACTGAGCCAGCCAGGTGCCCCTTTTTTTTTTTTTACTTTTTTTTCCCTTCTTATATACATATGAATAAAATGACAACTTACTTATCAAGAGCTTGCTACATGCCCTGCATCATTCCAATACTTCATGTTTTAATTCATTACACCTTGATTTAAGTAGTACTGTCTTCTCCACTTTACAGATAATAAAACTGAGGCACAGAGAAGTTGTTGGTTGTTGTGGGTTTTTTTTTAAGATTTTATTTATTGGGGTGCCTGGGTGGCTCAGTCGGTTAAGCATCTGCCTTCGGCTTGGGTCATGATCTCTGGGTTCTGGGATCAAGCCCCACATCAGGCTCCCCGCTCAGTGGCGAGTCTGCTTCTCCCTCTCCATCTGTGATCTCTCTTGCTCTCACTCTCTCTGATAAATAAATAAAATATTTATCACAAGTAGGTGAGCAGCAGGCAGAGAGGCAGGGGAAGCAGGCTCCCTGCTGATCAGAGAGCCCAATGGATGTGGGGCTCATCAGGACCGTGACCTGAGCTGAAGGCAGATGCTTAACCGACTGAGCCCCCCAGGCGCCCCCACAGAGATGTTTAATAATTTGTACAGGTCATATGGTTTAGGAAATGTAGGACTTAGGAAATGTAGAACTGAATTGTGTCCCTCCAAATTCATATGTGGAAGCCCCCAGTGTGCTGGTATTTAGAGACCAGACCTCTGGGAGGTAATTAGATTTAAATGAGGTCATGAGGGTAGGGCCCTCATGATGGGATTAGTGCCCTTATAAAAGGGCCCTCCCTTACTAAACAACAGGTACACAAAGAAGAGGTCATGTGAGCTCAGGCAGCAAAATGGTGATAAGTGCAAGCCTCCGAATGAACCCTACATTGCCTGCGCTCTGATCTCAGACTTCCCAGCCTCCAGAACTGAGACATTTCTGTTGTTTAAGCTACCAGGTCTATAGTGTTTTGTTGCAGTAGCCTGAGCAAACTAATATAGCCAGGATCTGAACCCAAGGAGCCCCAGGGCAAGCACACTTTACCCCTACATCGTACTGCCACTTTGTTAATACAAAGTGGAAAAATGGAGTGATTTGGAAATTTCTAACTTACAATTCTACCTTTTTTTTTTTTTTTTTAACTTACTAAAGTAGGGGCGCCTGGTGGCTCAGAGATAGGAATACTCTCCTATCAACTAAGCAGACTCATCCAGCATTATTTCGGGCACGGGGTTAGAGACTGTGTGAACATACCCTAAATTCTGAGCCCTGGAAGCATGTAGTTAGTACAGGAGAAACAAGCTTTGAAATATACAGACCCAGAAACTAGTATACGGAAAATCCTTCCAATCATCAGATTTGTGAAATTGCAAAGGGAGGATTTGACTGTCACTGATGCCTCGTCAAAACTGAAGGTCTTGGGGCACGGGGGTGGCTCAGTTGTTTAGGCATCTGCCTTTGGCTTAGGTCATGAACTCGGGGTCTTGGGATCGAGCCCCATATCAGGCTCCCTGCCTGGTGGGGAGTCTGCTGCTCCCTCTCCCTCTGCCCCTCCCCCTCTTTGTGCTCTCTCTCACTCTCAAATGGATAAATAAAATCTCAGGGCGCCTGGGTGGCTCAGTCGTTAAGTGTCTGCCTTCAGCTCAGGTCATGATCCTAGGGTCCTGGGATCGAGCCCTGCATCGAACCCTACATCGGGCTCCCTGCTCCGCGGGAAGCCTGCTTCTCCCTCTCCTGCTCCCCCTGCTTGTGTTCCCTCTCTCGCTGTGTCTCTCTATGTCAAATAAATAAAATCTTTAAAAAAAAATAAAATCTTTAAATATATTTTTTATTTTTATTTTTTAGAAGATTTTATTTATTTGCCAGAGAGAGAGAGAGAGAGCGCACAAGTAGGGAGAGTGGCAGGCAGAGGGAGAAGCAGGCTCCTGCTGAGCAAGGAGCCAGATGCTTATATCTTTTTTCTTCTTTGATGAAAATTGTGCAAAATGTAATTTATCATCTGAACTCCTGGTAGGGCATAAACATGTAGCAGTATTACAAATGGCAAATTTGTGTTTGAAGTTGTATGCTTTATGCATCCCACTTATTGGTAACAAAAAATAAATTTCACTTAACTCTGTTATAGGAAAGACAATTATTTTTCTATTCCCACCATAGAAAATTATATTACAAAATCATTGTCATATGAAAAGGCTATCAAAGAATATGCAATAAAAAAGTAGGAAGTAATATAGACATGCCTCAGACAGTTAATTCATAAAGATACTGTTACTTTTCTAGGCTTTAATATATTTGGATATTTGTCAGCTTTTTGACATTTTTAATTTGTTGTAATTTATTTTCACATTCTAATTATTTATTTTATACGTAATTTTGTATTATTTTTCTTTGTATTTTTCTTTTTTTTTTTAAAGATTTTATTTATTTAGGGAGAGACACAGCGAGAGAGGGAACACAAGCAGGGGGAGTGGGAGAGGGAGAAGCAGGCTCTCCACTGAGCCTGGAGCAGGGAGCCCGATGCGGGGCTCGATCCCAGGACCCTGGGATCATGACCTGAGCCGAAGGCAGACACTTAATGACTGAGCCACCCAGGTGGCCCACTTTGTTGTTTTTTTTTTAAGATTTTATTTATTCATTTGAGACACAGATACAGAGAGAGAGAGCATGAGCAGGGGGAGAGGCAGAGGGAGAGGGAGAAGCAGGCTCCCCGCTGAGCCAGGAGTCCAATCTGGGGCTCTATCCCAGGACCCCAGGACCACGACCAGAGCCGAAGGCAGAAGCTTAACCATCTGAGCCACCCAGGCGCCCCTTTCTATTTAAAAAAAAAAAAAAGTAATCTCTACCCCCAATGTGGGGCTCAAAGGCATAACCCTGAGATCAAGAGTTGCGTACTCTACCAACCGAGCCAGTCAGGTGCTCCACATTCTTTTTCTTTTCTTTTTTTCTTTTTATTTTCTTTTAAAGTTTTTTTTATGTATTTATTTGACAGAGACACAGCGAGAGAGGGAATACAAGCAGGGGGAATGGGAGAGGGAGAAGCAGGCCCCCCGTGGAACAAGGAGCCCGAAGTGGGGCTTGATCCCAGGACTCTGGGATCATGACCGGAGGCGAAGGCAGACACCTAACGACTGAGCCACCCAGGCGCCCCATCCACATTCTTTTTTTTTTTTTAATTATTTTTTATTATTTTTTATTTATTTTTTGAAGATTTTATTTATTTTTTAGAGAGCGAGCGAGAGAGAAACAGCATGAGAGGGGAGAGGGTCAGAGGGAGAAGCAGGCTCCCCGCTGGGCCGGGAGCCCGATGTGGGACTCGATCCCAGAACCCTGGGATCATGACCTGAGCAGAAGGCAGACGCTTAACCATCTGAGCCACCCAGGCGCCCGCCCCATCCACATTCTTTTTCTTTTTTTTTTTTTTTTTTTTTTTTTTTTTT
>NC_058408.1:177947-190304 GCF_002201575.2 Neomonachus schauinslandi | reverse complement strand
TTTTTTTTTTTTTTTTAAAGATTTTATTTATTTATTTGACAGAGAGAAACACAGCGAGAGGGAACACAAGCAGGGGGAGTGGGAGAGGGAGAAGCAGGCTCCCCGCAGAGCAGGGAGCCCGATGCGGGACTCGATCCCAGGACCCTGGGATCATGACCTGAGCTGAAGGCAGTCGCTTAACCAACTGAGCCACCCAGGCGCCCCACATTCTTTTTCTTAAGGCAAACCCACCAAACTATAAGCTTTAAGCCCCACAAAACCTGGATCCACCCTAGCTGGAGGCCCGATGGAGAGGGACTCTGAGGAGACAAGGACTCTGTCCACTGGTGTTTTGTTTTGTTTTGTTTTGTTAGGATTTTATTTATTTATTTGACAGAGAGAGAGAGCATAAGCAGGGGGAAGAGAAGGCAGAGGGAGAGGGAGAAGCAGGCTCCCCACTGAGCAAGGAGCCTGATGCGGGGCCGGATGCGGGGCTAGATCCCAGGGTCCTGGGATCATGACCTGAGCCGAAGGCAGACGCTTAGCCTACTGAGCCACCAGCCGTCCCAGTGGTGTTTTTAAATAGAAATACTGTGCTCTGTGTGACATAACCCTCTTCTTTCCTATTTCCCCGTATGAAAATTTTAGTAAAATGGCTATTTTTCACTTTAAAATTTAACATAAAACAGGGTGAGAGAGATTTGGATTAACAGTGGCAATGTGAGAAAAACTGTGGGGTTGGAGGGATGGGTTTGTGTGAGGCCACAGGTTCTTTGATAGCCCATTGTGTGACAAATGCAGGGAGGTGACAGTTGCCTGCTTTCTGCACTCCTCAGACTGAACCTGAATGCTTCTGCCCCAGACAGGGAGGCAGGTTGTCAAAGGGACGTTGACAAACTAAGGTGAACCCACAGGAGCTCACCCAGAATGGCGAAGAGTTTGGAGTCAGATCTTGGAAAAATCTTTAAAGAAAACTAGTTAAGGGGCACCTGGGTGGCTCAGTCGTTATGCGTTTGCCTTCGGCTCAGGTCATGATCCCAGGGTCCTGGGATCGAGTCCCGCATCAGGCTCCCTGCTCTGCAGGGAGCCTGCTTCTCCCTCTCCCACTCCCCCTGCTTGTGTTCCCTCTCTCGCTGTATCTCTCTCTGTCAAATAAATAAATAAAACTTAAAATTAAAAAAAAAAAAAACAATTATGTTGCTGAGACTCCGGTATGGGGGAGCAGGCGGAGGTGAACACTATTGTTAGAAGAGAGGTAGTAAGGGCAGTGCTAGGACCAATGGAAGAGTGAGAGGCAGATTGCCTTTTTTTTTTAATGTAAAGAGTTCATATTAAATACCTCTATCAAATAACTTAACATTCACGTTGGAATGATATTCATCAGACGACTACAATGGCAGGATTTTAAGTGATTTTAATTTCTTCTCTGTACTTCTTTGTAAAAGTGTATGCCATTTCTGGTAAACAATAGTCATTAGTCTTTTTTTTTTTTTTTTAAATCTCTTTCAGATGTATCTGGCTTTCAAAGTCCCAGTTCAGCTACTGAACTACCTCTACTCTTGCTTATTTTCTCAACTACCACACAAGCAGATTTAGTTCATCCTGAGCTTCATAATTTATATAAAAACTCAGGTCCAGGGTGCCTGGGTGGCTCAGGCGGTTAAGCATCTGCCTTTGGCTCAGGTCATGATCCTAGGATCCTGGGATGGAGCCCCTCGTGGGGCTCCCTGATTAGCGGGGAGCCTGCTTCTCCCTCTCCCTCTGAGGCTCCCCCTGCTTGTGCTCTCTCACTCTCAAATAAATAAATACAATCTTAAGAAAAAAGAAACTTGGCTCCAAGCTTATCAAAACAAAGGACTCCCCAACCTAGCAAGATGCTCCTTCCTTAGATGGCAGTTGAAAGGACAAGCCCCCTTGTCCATTAAAAAAAAAAAAAAAAAAGATTCCTTCAAAAGAAATTCTGACAATTAGAGTATCTTCATCTTCTTATACAGTTGTTCTAATTACAGTTGTTCAAAAATAGAATGGTCTCAGTTCCAAGTCCCTGAAAGTTTTCCAATAGAACACGAAACAAAAGCCAGATATTTTAAGAAGGATGCTGGCCCAGGGTAGGCAGTTGGGACTCTATAACCTCTACTTTTTTTCTGACTCTCACATTTTTAGATCTCATTTGTACCTCTCATTGAGGGGTCTAATTATGTGCTGCATTTCACTTCCAAACATTCTCTGGACATCAAGAACCTCTTATATCTAACACTATGGTTTGCATAATGTAGACTCTTCATAACACTAGCAAAACACTTAACAAATTTCTATCACCTGCCAGTCAGCCTTCTAAGCATGTAATGGGAGGAATTAAGTCATGTAATCCTCAACGCAGACCCATGAGATAGGGCTTATTATGATCATTCCTGTGTTGAAAATTTGCCTGAGGTTCCATGGATCATGAGGGACAGAGCTGGGATTCGAATCCAGGCAGGCTGTCTCCAGAGTTAGCCTCTTAACCAACCTGACGCTGCCTCTCACTTGACAGAGGTTTGAAATTGCTCCGGTTCTGAATACTGAGATCTATGTGGTATTTTGGCGTGGTTCTAGCCTGCTGGGAGTTTGGTGGGCTGACACAAGAAAGCTGACCTGATCATGGGACCTACCTACCAACAGCCAAGGTATGCCATATGCAATCCACATTTGAAAGCCAAAGGCAGAGGGGCGCCTGGGTGGCTCAGTCGTTAAGCGTCTGCTTTCAGCTCAGGTCATGGTCCCGGGGTCCTGGGATTGAGCCCCACATCGGGCTCCCTGCTCGGAGGGAGGCCCGCTTCTCCTCTCCCACTCCCCCTGCTTGTGTTCCCTCTCTCGCTGTGTGTCTGTCAGGTAAATAAATAAAATCTTTAAAAGAAAGAAGAAAGAAAAGGAAAGAAAGGAAGAAAGAAGAAAGGAAAGGAAAGAAGGAAGGAAGGAAGGAAGGAAGCAAGCAAGCAAGCAAGCCAAAGGCAGAGAGTAGTAGTAGGATAGTTGCATCATGTCCAGAGGGGGTACCACAGTGACTGACAGGTGCACACGACTGTGGAATCTTTGTTTGCTGTGGAAAGGTTCTTAAAGGGCAAGCAGCCCACCCATTCAACATTGGTGCCACGTGTGTGATGGGGAACTGGGTGGGTGGAGCTTCTTCCTATCCGGACCCCCTCACTGACCTTGGGTTAGCACTACCTGTCAAGTGGGTCCCTGACTCCCACCTCCTCTCTTCCTGTGGCCTCACCCACCTCTCAAGCATCCTGGCCTCTGCCTTGGGCAACACTAAATTCATCAATATCTCAACCCTTCATCTTGGTGGTAAACACCTCGGCTGGAATCTTACTTTAGTTCCAATTCAATGAGATTCAATTTCCCCGGAAAGCATTAGGTGTTTTATTCTTATGGTTAATTAATTTTTTATAGACTTACAACTCCCGCGATTTAATTAAAAAATGACTTTCAGGCTGCAAAATTGGCCTCCGCTGCTAAATAGATTCCATAGATTTGTCCTGCAAAGGATAAATAATTTAAAAATATATGATTATTACTAAAAGTATTGTTATGACAAGTAAATTACCCAAGGTCTTTGACGTAGAGAAAAGGGGGGGTGGCTAAGTGCCTTCTGCAAGTTCTGTTTTCTCTTCCAGTCCCTGACCGCTTGGGCCGGGCCCCCCCTGCCCCACAGCTGGACCTCAGCTGGGCGCTCCTGCCCCCTTCCCGGCGGCGTCACGTGGCCGCTGAGCTCACCCTCAACCGCCAGGCGCAGCGGGATGCCAACGATGACTGTTGTTTTTATTGTGATCGTACTCCAGGGAAACCCTGCTGCCCCGCACCCCTCCAGCCCCGCTCAGCAGGACAGCCCGGGAAACCGGCCTCCCGTGGGCGGAGGCCCCCGCCCCCGCAGACCCCTCCCCTCGGCAACGGCTTTCCCAGGTCTTCCCGGCTCCGGGGCCTTCCTCCAGAAGGAAGTCTCCTCGGCCCCAGGGCCGGCTCCCGAGCTGCAGCAGTCCCGGCGGCCGGGGCCAGTCCTCACGCCCCCCGCCGCCGCCCCCTCCCCTCGAGCGCCCCGTGCTGGAGCCAGGCTGCCCCGGAAGGATCTGACCGGCCACTTCCTGCAATTGTCTCTCTGGACGCAGTCCGCGGGCGTCCAGCGCTCCCAGTCTCCCGCCCGGAGCCCGGCCTCTCGGACGTCCCCGCCCACCCTCTCAGTCCCCGGCAGCTCTCCTTCGCCGCCCTCTCCGCCGCCGGCCGCGGGGGACCGGGCACCGGTGCGTGGTCACCGGGGCAACCGCCGGGCCGGGGCGTGCGTGGTCACCCGGGCAACCGTCGGGCAGGGGCGGAGGCGGAGTGGGGTAGCTGCGCTCTCCCTCCCAGCGAGTCGAATCGGAGCGGCCGCCAAGGGTGGGCTGGGAGCCCTGCGCAGCAAGAAGAGTCCCCGCACTGGAGGGAGGCCGGCTGGCCCTTTCTTCAGCTCAGACCACCGCGGCCCCGAACGCAGCCCGCCCCACCTCCTGGTCCCACTGGGCGTGCCCTCCAGGAAGAGGCGCAGGGAGGCCGGAGGAGGGGCCTGTCTGCACTTGATGGATGGCACTCAAGAAATGTCTGGCACTTTCTTTCCCCGTGGGGGAGGTGAGGCTGCAGCCACCTCTCCCCCGCATTCATTCGCATTCCTGCCCGCCTGCTCAGGAAGGGCTTGGGGTGGGGGGCTGGAGCAGGGCCAGCTGAGAGTCATTTTGCAAACTCTCACATTTGTCTACACTGGCATGGGTAGTGTAGACAAATCTCAACCAAGGTAAGAGAGGATCCATCCTTCTTTCCTGGCTCCCAGACCTCCCCAACACTGGGCAATATAGCAGTTCCTAAACTGGTGTGGTCCACAGACCCTGGGAGTCCCCAAGACCCTTTCAGGGGATGGATGAGGTCAAGAGACTTTGTATAATCATACTAATACAGGATTTACCTTCATGACTTGACAGGTACATTGATGGTAGGAAAGTAATGGGGGCAAACTGCTGGTGTCTTAGCATAAACCAAGGCAGTGGCACTGAATGAGTCATTGTATTCTTCATTACCACACATCGGCAGTAAAAAAAAAAATTAAAAAGTCAGGTTTTGTAAGAAAACTTGATAAAGCAGCAAGAAAATATTAACATGCGATTAGTTTATTATAGTTATTTAAATGAGTTAATAAGGCCTTGTTTTAATTTCTAATATAGTGTACATGAATAGATTTAACCCACATAAACAAAAACTCTTTGAGGCCCTCAATAATTCTGAAGGGTGTAAACAGGTCCTTAGACCAGAAGTGTCAGCACTGCTGGGGGAAGTCACAGACTGTCAGGTAGCTGAAAGGGGGCCGGGGCCTCTTGCAGATATTGCATTCCCAGCTTGAGAAGCATGTCTTACTTGGAGTAGAGGGTGGGGAACATGGCTGTGTTTTCTGGGAACCCGCTCTCCTTCCAGAGACAGTCACTAGAATAAAGATGTTAATGGCCTCTGCTCACCAGAGAAACAAGACATACAGGCTCACAGCCCCTCCAAGCTGCCCCTCTCCCCTGCGCACTGTACCCAGTGTTGAGGGCGGAGGGGGACACAGGTGTGTTTGTGGCCTAGATGTGGACTCCCCTCATCCCCCGGATTCTCTTATAGTGCCTTTTCCTATTGCCTCTAAGGTGGCTCTTCCCCTCCCCAAATTAGTCACAGTTTAGCAAGGTTGAGGGAGTGGGGGGAGAGGATCAGGAGTCCACACCCTAGCCTGGCTTGCGTAGGATGGAGAGTGGGTACACTTGTCTATGTGTGTGTGTGCCACTGGGCATGACTGTGTGCTTTGGTCCAGTTCCATGAACTCTCAAGTTCTCCCCAACACCAGTCCTCCTTCAGAGGTCATATCTGGTGTCTCCATTGGGGTTAGCACATTTGAGTTGTTCAAACTACTTCTCCGATCCTTTGGCAATGGCAGGGCGGCTGTGGGTGAGGCCGAGGTCTGGCACCTCTCTGTTACCTCTGGCACGGGGAAGGGAGGTGTGGAAGGCCAGGAGGGAAGGCAGGTCAACCTCGAGTGCTACTCCCCCGCTCTCCGAGGAGCCAGTAGGTCCGAACTTTGCCTTTGCCCTGGAGGGAAAAAGAAGAGGCAGTTGGGGTGGGGAGTAGCACACCTACCCACTTTCCCAAATGAGAGGAGAGGCTTAAGAATGGGAGTGGGGTTGGCTGCTTGAGAAGGGGCCTGGGGGAGCCCCTGGGGCCCCAAGGATGGTGAGGGCAGGGGCTTTCTTCTCTACCTTCATTTCTACATCTCCTCGAAGCTCCAGCTCGAAACCACCAAACTCTTCCAGGACAGCCTTGGTCTCAGAAGACAAGTGGATCTTCAGGGCTGGGAAGGATAAGGCAGAAGAAGGGAAGGTGGGGGATGCAGAAATAGGAGCAGGGGAGATTAGGAACTGCAGGGGTAGAAAGATGCTTTCCTTCCTTTCATTTGGCCTAGAAAGCCTCTTAATTCAGAGTCCCACCCCTCCATGTGGAGTCTGTCCATACCGGCCTCTCCCTTAGAATTCTAGAACTGTATTGTCCAACATGGTAGCCACTAGTCAGTCACCTGTGGCTATTTAAATTTAAATTAATTAAAACTAGAGGTGCCTGGGTGGCTTAGTTAGCTAACTGTCCGACTCTTGATTTCAGCTCAGGCCATGATCTCTGTGTCGTGAGTTCAAGCCCCACAATGGGCTCCACACTGGGCATGGAGCCTAATTAAAAAATAGTAATAATCGGGGCGGCTGGGTGGCTCAGTCAGTTAAGTAACTGCCTTCGGCTCAGGTCATGATCTCAGGGTCCTGGGATCGAGTCCCGCATCGGGCTCCCCGCTCACTGGGGAGTCTGCTTCTCCCTCTCCCTCTGCCTCTCCTCCTGCTGGTATTCTCCCCTCCCCGCCTGTGCTCACTCTCCCTCTCTCTCTCAAACAAATAAAATATTTAAAAAAATAATTAAAACTAAATACAGTTAAAAAATTCAGTGCCTCAGTTGTACTGACCACATTTTTTTTTTTTTATGATTTATTTATTTATTTGAGAGAGAGAGAGCAAGAACGAGCGCACGAGCATGGGGAGGGCAGAGAGAATCTCCAACAGACTCCCATCTGAGCATGGAGCCTGACTCGGGTCTTGGATCCTAGGACCCTAAGATCATGACCTGAGCTAAAATCAAGAGTCAGACGTTCAGCCAACTAAGCCACCCAGGCGCCCTGCACCACCACATTTCAAGTGACCAATAGTCTCCTGTGACAGAGGCTACTGCAATGGACAGCACAGATTATGGAGTATCTTCCTCATTGCAGAAAACTCCATTGGACAGCATTCTAGAATGTCACCAGGCTCCAGACAGACAGTGTAGGATGGTGGTTAGGGGCTCCGACTTTAGATCTGCTCTGTCTAGTGAATCCAGTTCAGACACTTGTTTGGGGAAGTAGTCTAAACTCTGTGCCTCATTTTCCTAGTCTGTAAAATGCTGATAGTGACAGTTTCCACCCAAGGCCTTGTTATGAGAGTTAAATTTAATGCTCATCAAGTATTTAAATAGAGTCTGGTGCACAGGAAGCACTCTGTAAGTGGTTCTTGTGACTCTTGTTTAACTCAATAGTCATTTTCAGGCTGAGGGAACTGAGGCCTAGGGGAGGAGATGCGCCCCAACCGCGAGGTCAGATCTAGGCTCTGACTCCTGACCTGGTATTCCCCATACTTCTCTCGAACTTGCCCCTGCCACTCCTGGGGTCTGTATCATAGTGGCCTTGTTTTGTTGCTGAACCATTTCTGAGAAGATGCTCCTTGAAGACTGGACCTCAGTGAGGGGCTTTCTCCTACTCTGACTGCTGGAAACACAGTGCCCAGGGAGTATCTGCTGAACCAGAGCCCCTCTGGGCTCCCAAGTAGCCCTTCTCCTGCCATGAGGCTTGGATGGGGTCTGCATAAAGCGCCCCCAGTGGGACTGGGTCATCTTAGTACCCCAAGGCCTAGCACTTAGTAGTCACTCAAAACATGTTTACTGAATTGAATCGCATTGAATATAGCAGGAGGGTAGAAGACCAGCAGGAAGCAAGACTAGGGAACAAGGAGGAGTAAGCATTGACGAAATACCTACTATGTGCAGGGGTTGTGCGAGCTTTTCTACAACCCTGAGACAGGTATCGTTTTATAGATAAACAGCTGAAGCTCAGAAAAGTTGAGTGACAATTATGTCCTGGTCATGTTATATGGCTTTCACACATAACTCTTGTAAGGTACGTATCTTATTCTCATCTTACAGATGAGGAAAACGGAGGCTTGAGGCCAATTGACACACAGCTGTGTGGGCTGTGGATCTAGATTCACACCTAAATGGGCTGCTTGAAGCCCTCTAACACATGTAAGAGGGAGCAGAGGGGCCCGAAGGATAGGCTTCCCTTGGGGAACTGTTGAACATTGGCCTGGAAAGACTTTCAACCATTTGGAGGAGGGGGCCCGCATCTCTGACTGGATTGGAGATGATGTGCCCACGCTGACGTGGAGCCTGGGAGGAGAAAGGGCTGGGTGCCAATACACTGGGAGGGGTGCCTGCCTGAGGGGCTTTCCTCGCTCCAGCCGCACCGCCCTCTCCAGCCGGTCCTGGGCAGCCACCTTACCTTCTCCATTAGACTCCATTCTGGAAGCGGTGTTGACTGTGTCTCCAAAGAGACAGTAACGGGGCATCTTCAGCCCTACCACACCGGCACACACGGGTCCTGCAGGGAGTGGAGGCCCATCAGTGACAGGGTGGCAGAGGTGTGAAGAACGGCAGGTGGGAGGAATGGATGGGGACTGCTGGGCAGGACTCCTGGAGAGTGAAGAGGTGGGAGCCGAGGCCCCTGGGAATCCAGGTGTGCATGTGTGTGATGGGTGGTGGGGGGGGAGCTGGGCCTGGGGATACGTCTCCAGCCCTTGGGGACAGCTGGGCCCGGGGACAGTCCAGCCCTGGGGGCTCCCTCACCTGTGTGGATGCCGATTCGCAGGCGCAGCTCCTCCTGGGGCCGATGGCGGATGCGGAAGGAGCGCACCGCGTCCAGCAGCGCCAGGGCCATGCG
Source organism: Neomonachus schauinslandi (assembly GCF_002201575.2). NCBI lineage: Eukaryota > Metazoa > Chordata > Mammalia > Carnivora > Phocidae > Neomonachus > Neomonachus schauinslandi. The sequence goes on along the minus strand of NC_058408.1, from coordinate 181,228 downwards.
GGCCACCTCCCGGGCATGCAGCAGCCCGTTCCGCACGGGGAGCCCGGACACCACCATGTAGGCATCACCAATGGTCTCCACCTGTGGGGCCCGCCAGAGGACGCAGGGTATGAGCCCTGGGAGTGTGTCTTCCCTGTGCTGCCCCCACACTGTGTGCACCGTCTTTGGTTCAGCGCCCCGTCCCCTGCGTCCCTGCTCTGCCTGTTCCTGGGGCTCCAGGTAACAGTCTCTGCCCATGTCTCATGGTCTCCTCTCTCAACACTCTGCCCTTCCCCTTCTCTGACCCCGCGCATCACCACCTGTCCATGTCCGTCCCCACGCCCATCCTCACCTTGTACACATCAAAGTTGTCTATGACAGCATCAAAGCAAGTGTACAGATCATTGAGCAGGGTCACCACCTGGAAGGGACAAGAAGCCAAGGGTGGGTAGGGAGGAAGGGCCCCACCTGGGATCGAGTGGGAACAGGGAACCAGCAGGCAGGCCTGATAGGGTGGAGATGCTAGGCCAAGCACACCGGCCTGGTCTTCACCTGGACTCACCTGCATGGGGGTGCTCTCTGCTGACAAGGCTGTGAAGCCCACGATGTCACTGAAGTAGATAGTGACACTGTCGAAGGCTTCAGCCTGGACCGTCTCCCCACGCTTCAGCTGCTCGGCCACTGAGCTGTGGGGTCAGGGACAGGTGCAGGATCAGAGCATGAGGTGGGGCCAGGAGGGGGTGGCCGGGCGACACCAGACACGGGCACTCACTGAGGCAGAATCTGGTAGAGCAGGGCCTCGGCTTTGCGTCTCTCCTCCAGGTAGGCCTGGGTCCGCTCCTCTACCAGCCCCTCCAGATTGTTGGCATACTGCTCCATGCGGGACAGCAGGTTGTCCAGGATGTTGCTGCTACTCTCCCTGAGGACCGGGGGTGGGGGGTGGGGGTGGCGGTGGGCAGGGGTCAGTGAGAGCGGGGTAGCCGGCAGTACCCGGAAGTGCCCACCCTGGCACTCACCCTTCCCAGGCTTCATGTGAGCCCATCCCCTAACTACAGTGGGGTCCCTGGAGAGGGTTGGGGTTGGGGAGCATGGCAGGATGGGTGGGTGTGGCAGGGGAAAGCGTAGGAGGAAAGTTCCATTCATCTCTGAGACCCCAGAGTCAGGCCCCAAGCTGGAGAGATATTGGCTACTTTGTTCATCTTTGTTGTTGAACACAAGCAAGTTAGCAGGAGGTAGAGGAGGTGGAGATGGACAGGGGTCAAGCGAGGACGGAGCGTGGGCACACGGGCGGGCAAAGGGGTGTGTGGAGGGGTGGTTGGGGCAAACTGCGGCAGGGACGTCCAAGGGCTGGGCTGAGAGCCCCTGTGGAGGGTTGGGAGGCAGGGAGCTCCACTGGTTCTGCACCACTGCAGAGGAGGGGCTGGGGGGGGGGGCAGTGGGGGGGGGGGGGGGTATGAGAGGTGGGGGACAATGGGACAGCTGGGTTATGCAGCACTCACAAAAGCAGGCTGTGAGGCTGTGGTGGGCTGGAGCGGGCTCTCTGCCACTGCCAGGAGAAGACTTAAGTGTGGGGCACAGGGTGGCTGGGGGGGGTGGGGGGGCGGGGAGGTACATCCGCCACCTGTTGAACTTGCGCAGCATCAGGCGAATCTGCTGGAAGGGCGGCCGCTCCTGCGGCTCCTCGGCCCAGCACCGCTGCATCAGCTGCCCCAGCTCCTCCAGGTGACTCTGCAGGGCCAGGGAGGGCCGGAAGGGGGGCTGCGCCCCCCGAGTCACACGCTCCACGATCTCTGTGTGGGGGAAGAGGGGCTGAGGGGAGGGGCCCGCCAAGGGCCAGGGAGAGATGCTGGGGAGGTCCAGGGCCAGGCTGGTGTGGTTGAGCCACGTGCCAAGGGGCAGGTGTGGTGGTGTTTCCAGGGGTCCCTCACCCTGGGGCTGGGGGTAGTTGCAGTTGTGGCAGGGCTAGGGGACAACATGGTTCTCTCACCTTTGGGGCTGAGGTCCAAACCTTCCACATGGAAGACACCGCGCCTTAGGGCAATCTCCTGAAGGATGATCCCAAAGCTGTACACGTCACCTGCCTGGGAGCCCCGGGCAGGGGGTGAGGCCATTCGCAGGAGCTCAGGGGCTGTCCACAGCTTTTCTGCAGGTCAGAGGTCAGGAGTCATGGGGCGAAGGGCCCTAAAACTAAGGGGTGGGGGGAAACAAGGTCCTAGAAGATGTGGCTGGAGAGATCTGGAGCCATCAAACCGAGTGCTACAGAAGAAGCCTCGAGACCACTGTGTCAGGCTCCCCTTTCCACTGGAGAATGAACTGAACCAGGAATCAGGAAAGCCGTGCCAAGCCCTTGAGAAGCCAAGCATCAGTCCCCCTGCGGGGCTGTGCTAGGAAGGAGGGGCGTCTTAGGAGTCAGAGTTAGGGCTCACTGGCATAGAGTGTGTGGCCTTGCTCTGGTTCCGGGTCCCTGAAGCTTTCCAGGCCAAAGTCGGTGATCTTGAGCACAAAGCGCCCGTCTACCACGCAGTTGGATGATTTGAGGTTGCCATGGGAGCAAATGGCCCCATTGTGTAGGAACAGCATACCCTGGGAAATTTGGGGAGGCAGAGGTCTTGGTTTCAGTGGGACCTACAATCAGGGCTGGGGAGAAGCATGCCTGGCCCCTCCCCCACATATCCCACCTTGACAATGTCATTGGTGAGAGAGTACCGGAACATCCAGTCTAAGGTGATGCTCTCATTCTCCAGAATGTCCTGCTGGGCAATGAGAGTCAGGCATGTACACTAGGGACTCCAGGGGGGGTTGCAGAGGCCTACTGACATAAACCGGCATGACAGGACAAAGCCTTGGACTTACTCTAGTGCATTTGCCCCCCTCCCCCATTCTATAGATGGGGCAAATAAAGGTCAGAATGAGGGAGAAGCTTGCCTGGGGTCATATGGCCAGTGGGGGACAGAAGCAGGACTAGACCCAGATCTCCCGAGACCCCTTGTCCCCTCACCTGCAAGCTCCCACGGGGACAGTACTCTGTGAGGATACAGATGTTGGGGGGGTCAGTGCAGGCACCTACAAACCTGGTCAGGTGTTCATTCTGTACATCCCGCATCTGTAGGTGGGAGCCAGTATCAGGAACCTGACAGAGACCTCACTCCTCACCAAGTGCCCCCCCAGGGACCCCTGTCTTCTTATTGCCCTATTCACCCTGCAGACGGTCTAAGACCCTGATGATTCCCACCCGTGTTCTAAAGAACCCTCCCCCAGAATCTGCTCCCTGCTCACTCTGCCTCCTAATCCCTCCCCCCCCC
>NC_058408.1:168602-177847 GCF_002201575.2 Neomonachus schauinslandi | reverse complement strand
CCCCGAATCCGCCCCCCCCCCCCTCCCCCCCCAACCCCCCCCCCCCCCCCGGGGCCCCCCCCCCCCCCCCCCCCCGGCCCCCCCCCCCCCCCCGCCCCAGGATACCTCCACTAGTTTCTCCTCCCATTTGGGACCTTCTCTCTCACGTACAATACGCGAGGGTCCGTCCCTTTCCTGGGATACCCTGGAGTCCTCCCATAACCTTCCCATGTCCCTGGGACTCTCCCCCAGGCTACTGCCTCACTCCCCCACATTACATGCTTCAGTTCAAACAGGACTTTTCGTGTCAGCTCAATGCGCTTACGATTCACACGTTTCACAGCCACAAGGTTGCCCTGGGCAAGGAATGGAGGATGTCACTGAGATGGCCCAGTGGTGGGGACTCCAATTGCTCCTGCAGGCAACTCTGGGACCGCCCTGTGCCCCGCACCCCACCCCAGAGCCCTGCCCGGCTCCAAGGATGGCAGCTTTCCCCGGCGCACCTTATAATATGCTGTCTTGGCAAACACTTGGAACTGGCCCTCTGTGGTTAGCAGGGAGCCATAATTGGAGCCTCTCTGGAGGGATGGAGAACAGGAGGGGTGGTCAGCCCACTCTGTCCTGGTGGCCGGAGCTCTGGCCCGCCTTATCTCTGTCATCCTGCTTCTCATTCCACATCATAAAATCCTTTTCTTTTTTTTAAACATTTAAATATTTTTATTTCAAAGATTTTATTTATTTATTTCACAGAGAGTGAAAGAGCACAAGCAGGGGGAGCAGGAGAAGGAGGGGGAGAAGGAGGCTCCCCGCCGAGCAGGGAGCCCGACGCGGGGCTCGATCCCGGGACCCCGGGATCATGACCTGGGCCCAAGGCAGACGCTTAACCGACTGAGCCACCCAGGCGCCCCTATTTATTTCTTTTTTAAATGTATTTCCACATATACTGTTTCTGAACTTTGAAAGCCGCCTGTGAAGGAGGCTCCGTGGGCATAATCTACCCAGAGGGGCAATGGGACTCACCCCAGGTCACACAGCAAGTGAAGGCAGAGTGGGGACTAGAACCTTGCCCTCTACCCTAGTAACCAGGCCCTGCCCCCGACCCCACACCCAGCTGCCCCCCACTCTTCCCCTTACAAGCGTTCTTACCCCACTCAGGGTCAGCCGGCTGCCTGCACTCCGGAGGTGCCTCTCAAGGCTACTGGGTTGCACGTCCTCCCAGCGCACCCGCCACAGTTCTGAGGCCAGTTCCTTCTCCAGCTGCATCTTCCTGGGGCATGAAACCTCCATCTGAACCCGGGTCTGAACCCCTGACCCCGGGCTGGGCAGCTCAGCAGCCCCTCCTCTGAACCCTGGGACCACCGCAGGTGCCGACAGGTGGACGGGGGAGTCAGGCGGTGTGGGTGAAGTCCTGCCTGCCTCACGGGGACCTTGGGCAGTCACTTCATGTCTCTGAGCCTCATGTCCTCATGTCCCAGTGTCCTGATTTGGGGACTGGCGACCTCGACATTTATTCAAAGCATTGTTGTAAGAAGGAAAAGAAACAGTGCGTGGCGGTGCCTGGCGCATAGTCTAGGCTCAACCAGCACTGATTTTCTCCTTCCCCTCCTTGCATCCCTCTGATGTTAATGTCTACCTTTCATTTCGGCCTCCCACTGGAAGGCGGGAGTGGGGCTCTCTTACCTCCCTCCTCCACTCTGGGTTCAGCACCCAGTATAAAGCAGTGTTCATCACCCCTAGTCAACTGACTGGGACCAGGGCCACAGGGTCTGAACCATCATTCCCCATCAGGTCTGCGCGAGTCGGAAGGGAGGAGACACCAGCCCCTAGGCCAGAACCCACATGCCTGTGACGCCCAACTGCTCTGCCCAACTGCTCTGCTCTTCTCGGGGCTCCCAGACCCTTCCTGGCCCTCCTTCTCTCTTCCCTGTGTCCTAAGGCTTTTTAGTCTCCCTCCTTCCCCATCTCCTGCAGCTTTCCTCCACTGTCCCTCCACCCGTCCCACTTCCCTCCAGGTCCCTGCTGCTTCCTTTGCTAGTTCTCCAGGCCTCCCAGCCTCACTCCCCACCCTCATTCCAAGACTCACCTGCATATGAAGAAGGAGGCAGTCAGAATGCTGAGCAGGGAGAGGCTCCCCACCAAAGCCAGCACTTCCAGGGAAGAAAAGTGATCTGCACAAGAGTCCAAGTTCCAGCAAGAGAGATTTGGTTAGACAGCAGGAGGAGGAAACTTCTCATAGTTAATCAGTGAACTAGGAAGTTGGATGAAGGGAGGAAAAAGGCAGGAGGAGTCTCTCCAGAAAACCCTCAGTGTGGGAGAGGAGCACCTATTAGACTCCTGAAGTGGGGAAAAGAGAGAATGTCTCCAGAATGGAGGCCTGGAAGGCGAGAGGCAGTCACCTTGGTTGCAAGCTGGGTCCTCGTTGTCAAAGCCGCATTTGGGGATGTCAGGAGGTGGGTACCCCAGGGGCCAGTTCAGTTTGCACCCTGGCATGGCCACCAGCTCCTGGGAAGTCCCATTGTAGTTCAGAACAACCTATGGGAGGGCAGGAGTGGTGGGCGGGAAAGGCCTGGGTGACGCCTCCCGTCCGGGAGCAGGGCTGCCTCCCCCCCACCCCATGTCTGCTCCCAGGGCCTGTATCTGGGCTGCTGTCAACAATTTAGCAAGCCCCTGCTGTGACCAGATGCAGAGGGCCCTCATACGCATGCCATTAGAGTGGAAAAACTTGGCTTTATAAAGAGAACTCCATGTAGAACCCCAACCTGACATTCAGGGAGTTTATAATCTTGGACTGAAGCACATACAAAACAGGAAAAGACAATGTTCTCAGTCCACATTCCCAGGCCTAATCCATGTATCTCTTTTCCAGGAAGTCTTCCCCTAATGATCTGCTCCTTAGTGCTTGTGGCCCCAATTCCTTCCTGTTCCCGACTGAACTTAAAGAGCTGCACGGCCCCCAAGTTAGCCTGTCTCTGCCGAGAGAGGGTCCTGCCTATCTTAGGAGACATGGGACTTCCTGAGGGTAGGGCTGTGCTCCCTTCTCAGACATGGGGTTCCTCAAGGGTCCCTGTCATTCTGGTTGCTCCCCCAGACCAGAGCTGGGTCTCTTTTATCCCTGGATTCTCTTATCCCTCTCCAAAGGTGACCAAGCATGGTAGGGGTGACTACAGAGCAGAGATGCCCTGGCAGGGCTGTGGGGGAAGGCCGAAGGACAAGATGTCATTGACAGTTGGCACTGCCTCCTGGGGGCACAACCTTACCCTGAAAGTGCCAGTCTCAGGATGCATATCCCAGAGGGAGAAGTCAGTCTCCCGATCTCCATTGCTGTCCATTTTCAGGTATCCTGTCACACCTGGGGCATGGAGGAAGATGGCTATATTTTGAGAAAGTGGAAGTTCAGCACTTCCCCCTACCTTATCTCTATCCCCATCTTATCTCCATCCCTTGATCTTCTTTGCCTTGCCCTCCAAACATATCTAATAGTAACAAAGTATTAATAACATATATAATAACAAAAGGGACATACATTTCAGCAGTAGGAATGATTGAAGCTGGGGACTTAGGAGGACTTTTTTTTTAAGATTTTATTTATTTATTTGAGAGAGAGAGAAAGTGAGACAGAGCATGAGCAGAGCGGGGAGGGGCAGAGGAAGAGGGAGAAGCAGACTCCCCACTGAGCAGGGAGCCTTAGGCGGCCCCTGGGATCATGACCTGGTAACTGACTGAGCCACCCAGGCGCCCCACTTAGGAGGACTTCTTGAGGGAGCTAGGGAAATGGGGAAGGAGGCCCAAGGGAAGCTGTGGAGCTTCCCTATGTAAGAGAGGAAAGGACAGGCATGGGTGAGTGACCCCCTCAGCGGCTAGCTAGAGGCTTCTCATGGCCTCCTGCTTGGGGCACCCCATGGTAGCCTATCTCTGTCACCTCCAGCCCCTGACCTTGGAAGCTTCGGTTCCACATCCGCTGAGTGATGGCCTCCCCATCCGTGACAGTTCCCCCACGTGCCAGAGTCTCTGTCACTGCCTGTACATAGAGCAGGAGCCCATCGTGGAAGGATGCTGGGATGGTGTTCACCTGCAGGAGTGAGCAGAGCTTGGCTGGGGTGGGATATATGAGGGGTGGTGAGTGGGGCATCATGGAGGAGGAAATGGAGGGCACCGGGAGCTTGGAGGAGGGTGGGAGAAAACACCCCCACAGGACAGAGATTTTTCTACTTATAAGATGCCTCCACAAATACCTCTGCTTCTGAATCCTGCCAGGCAGATAGGGCAGGACACGTCGTCCTCATTTTACTGATGAGGACTTGAGTTTCAGAGGCTGAACAACTTGTCAATGTCCCCCTTGGTCATCAGGAGAAGGGGAAGCATGGGAGGCCTGGGCATCCAGAGATGGCTAAGATGACAGGCTGGCCACCGGCAGAGGCCATGGAGTGGGGTGGGGGTGGGGGCTGGATGTCCATTCCGGAAGGTCCCAGGACCCACCCTACCAGGCCATCCTCCATGGTGAAGTTGAACTGCTCATGGGCCAAGTGTTTTAGCTGCTGCAGGAATTCCAAGTACTCAGGATTATCCGGCTCTTTATATGTAATGATTTTGGCAGCCTGAGGAAGGGGTCAGTGGAGAGGGGAGAGCTGGGAGCTGATCCAGTCCTCCCAGTACCCTGGGGCCCACCTCCCCCAGTGCATCTCTGCTTAGCTCAAGGTCAAGTCATGTATCAGGTGCTGCCGCTCCAAAGCAGGGGACCCAGTGGGATGACTCCTCAAGTTCTATTGGCTGTGGTATTGGAATACCCTCCCACCTCAAGCCCATTCGCTCATCTTTTTGGCCTCCTAGCTCTGAAGTCTCCTAGTCCTCTATACACACCTCACCCCTCCTTCCCATCCTCACCTGCTTCCCTGAGCATCAAGAGCCTCTTTTTGGAATCCATTCAGACCCTGAGGAACTGAGTGCCCAGAAACTAGGTGCCACCAGCTCAGAGTCCCACAGCCTGGGCTTATAGCCTAGACACTTACCTGAAAGGCCTGGTGGGCACTAATATCCTGCCCATCTCCTCTCTCCCAGGGCCTGTGGGGAGCAAGGCCATGTGCACCTTGCAGGCTTTGTCCAAAGAGGTCCAGGTGGAAGAACACATAGTCCTCCCCACTTAGACCAGCTTCCATGGCCAAAAGCATCAGAGTTCTGAAGGCATCTGGGGAGCTGCATATGTAGATAACTGGGGAGGAAGAGGGGATGGTCAGAAAGAGAGAGAAGCCTAGCTCTTGGCGGAGTGGGAAGGAAGTTCCCAGACTCTACGCTGATCTAGGCCGCGGCCCAAGAAAGGTGGAGAGGGCTGGGAGGAGTCGGTGGGCCGGGGTGGTGGAAGGAGCAGGGACCCGGAGAGCAGGGGAAGCGGCGCCAAAGGTGGGGAAGGTGGGGTCAGCCTCGGAGGGAGAGGAGGGGGCGGGCCAGCTGGAGAAGGGACTGGAAGGGGAGAGGGAGTGTGGAGGAGAAGATGGAGGGGGAGAGGCTGCTGGGAGGCGACCGAAAATGGAGGAGAAAAGAAGGGCTGGGCATTACGCCGGGGGCCTACTAAGTGTCAGGTGACGGCAGGCATTTTCTGCCGGAGGGAGCGGTGGGACGCAGGTGGGGGAGTCTGGGAGCGCGGGACCGTGGAGACAGCGGGCAGAGGAAGGGAGGGAAATGGAGCCTTGGGCCGAGGCTGGCTGGGGAATGGGGAGCGCGGGACCGTGGACACAGCCGGCAGAGGGAGGCAGGGGGCCGAGGCTGGCTGGGGAATGGGGAGCCGCGCGCGCCGCGGGAAGACCGGCCCGGGCGCCCCCTCACCTCGGCCTTTGCGCCTCACGGTCCGCAGCAGCAGGGCGTAGTGGTCGAGGTCGCCCTCGGCGAACTCCAGGTGGTCCACCGTGATGTTGAGGCGGTCCCGCACGCGCATGTACAGCCCCTCCACCACGAAGAAGCAGGGCTGGTCGTCGCCGGGCCGGTAGGCGTAGAGCACCAGCGCCTGGCGCTCCCAGCCCAGCCGTCGGTGCAGCGCCGCCACCAAGTCGCCCAGCTTGGCGTGGCTGGGCCCGGCGCGGGTGGTCAGCGCGTACTCGTCCTTGGCGCCGAAGCCCAGCGCCGGGGCGCCGGCGGTCAGCAGCGGCACCCGCCAGTGCGCCGTGAAGCGCCCCACCGGGGCGGCGGCGTACACGCAGCCGGGGCCCAGGAACACGGCGGGGCTGTGCTCCCACTTGAGGTCCACCGCGGCCAGGGGCGCGGCGGTGTCGGAGCAGACGCCCAGCGCGTTCTCGCTGCTGCCCAGCACTGTGCGCACCGTCCAGCCCGGCAGCAAGTCGGGCCGCGCTCTCACCCCGGCCAGGGCCAGCTCCACGGCCGGCCCCACGCGCGCCCACGACCACGGGTACGAGGTGTTGGCCAGCGGCAGCACCACGGCCACGGTCAGGTTGCCCGCGTGGCCGCCTGGGAGCAGCGGCAGCAGGAGCAGGAGCGGGAGGGCGCCCGCGGGGCGGCCGGGGCGCAGCACGGCTTCAGCCGGCCGCTCGGCGGGCGAGCGCTCCCACCCTGGCCTCCGCGGCCCCCTCCGCGGCCCGGTCGCGGGCATCGGGCGCGCCCACCCCAGGGCACGCTGCCCCCTCCAGCTGCGTCGCTCGGTGTCGGCCGCGCGAGGGGCGCGTGGCGGGCGCCGCGGGGCAGGTGGGCGCTGGCAGCGGAGCGCGGGGGCTCGGGGGACGAGCGTGGGCGACAGCGCGAGGGTGCGTGTGTTAGGAGCAAGCATTCGGGGGAGAAGGGTGGGAGAGGGCGCGAGGGAGGGAAGGGGAGTAGAGCGTTTGTGTGCGCGCGTGAGCGGCTGCCCCGGGAGGGTGTCAGCGGGGGCGTCCGGCCGGCCCAAGTCCCCGGCCGTCCGGGGGGGACAGGGGAGGTCCTGAGCCAAGCTCCGAGTCCTTCCTCCCGCCGCTTCCCCTCCCAGACTCGGCGACTGGAGAGCCAACCCGGGATCTTTAACTCCTTCGTCCCCGCCCCGAAGTTGCGGACATCCCCGCGCCCCCAGCCCGCGCGCTTTCCCCTGAGACCCTCCACGCCGTCCTCCTCCGAGAGCGGCGCCCTCAGAAGGGGCTTCCTCGCTGGGATCGGAAGCAGGACCAAGGGGAGACTCGTGTGGGGGCCGCGGGGGCCCATTTGCGCCCCACCTCGTCCCTCCCCGTACCTGGTTCCGTTTGGGGAAGAGGGCTGTGCTGGTTTGGGATCTTGGCAAGAAAAGGTGTGAGTGTACGGAAGTGTGTGTGTCTGGGGTGGACGGGAGGGTGGCGGGTTTCTGGAAGGGCGTTAAAGTAGGTGAGCCCAGGGTGCTCGTGACTCAGTACATCCAGGACCGCCCCCGCCCCCCCCCAGCTTCCAGATAGAGCAGATTGACGGAGAGAACGGACCCAGTGGAAGGGCGGAGTTAACCCTTTAGTTCCCAAATGGTTATAGGAAGGGGGAGAAGAACGTGCGGTGGCTGGAGTGGGGAGGAGGAGAGTGGTGACCTCGGGGCCGCTCCCGGAAGGTGAGTGTGAGTTTGTTTGAGGGGGATTGTTAAAATGGGATTTGCGGTGACGGTGGGAGGCGGTGTTGGAAATGACCGGTGGAGGCGTCCCCTGGGGAGAGGGTTGGGGGTCCCCCCGCTGTGGCATCAGTCTGCCCTCTCGCGGCCAGCAGGGGTCACTGACGCAGCTGCAATCGTAGACCCTCTCCGACCCTGTGCCTGGACTGAGCCCAACACCTGCAAACTTTCCCTCAGCAAACCGACTTGAAGCGCCGGCTAAATGCTGAGGGTATGAAGGTAAATACACGTATAGTCGTGCCTTGGAGGAGCTCTGCTTGGGACAAATAGCCATAATGTAATCTGATTGAGGACCACAACAGAGAGATGGATAAATTGCTAAGAGGCCCAGATAGGACTTCTGCTTGCTTTGGGGGCCAGGAAAATCTCCAAAGAGAAATAATTCAGCAAGAGTAGAATGATGAGCAAGGTATTCTGTGCAGAAAGAGCAGAATACTGAAGTATATTTCCTGTATCAGGAATTTGGGGGGAATTTTAGGACCATTTTTTCTTATGGTCTAGAACAAATAGTAGCTGTTGGACCAACTACAGATGGCCGGAATGTTTTGTTTGGCCTGCATTCTCTTTCTCTATGTTTGACTTAATTGCCTACACTTAAAAATCAGCAGATGAGGGGCACCAGGCTGGCTCAGTCAGCGGAGGGTGGGACTCTTTCTTTCTTTAATTTTTAAAGATTTATTTATTTAATAGAGAGAGAGACCGAGAAAGAAGACGGAGCGGGGAGGGGCAGAGGGAGAGAGAGAACCTCAAGTAGATTCCCCACTGAGCACAGAGTCCCTCACAAGGCTCAACCCCAGGACTCCCAGATCATGACCTGAGCTGAAATCAAGAGTCCATGCTCAACCAACTGAGCCACCCAGCCACCCCGGGTGGGACTCTTGATCTCTGTGTCCTGAGTTCAAGCCCCAAACTGGGCATAGAGCTCACTTAAAAAAAAAAATTAGTAGATGACACATAAATATTTGGATTTCTGACTTTTCTTGAAATATTAGAAAGCTGGCAATAGCTAAGTCCTGCATCCCTTCCTTGAGCTGAGTCTAGTTCATCACAGTTCCTATCCATCCTGTTCACTCATCTGCTTTACCTGCCTGGCTGCTGTAGGAGTTTATATTTTGAATCCTGATCCATGATGTAAGGTGTGTGCTTGTAGGAATGACTGAGGAGAGGGGCGCCTGGGTGCCTTCAGCTCAGGTCATGACCCCAAGGTCCTGGGATCAAGCTCCCTGTCGCCTGCTTCTCCCTCTCCCTCTGCCTGTGGTTCCCCCTGCTTGTGCTCTCTCTCTCTCTGACAAATAAACAAAAATCATTAAAAAAAAAGGAATGACTGAGGAGAGGCAAGAGAGGGCAGCAGAGGGCAGGTCATGCAAGCTTTTGTGTGATAGGCATAATGTTCGTCCTGTATGGGGTGGTCCAGAGGCTAATACAGATAGATAGGAAATTGGGAAACTTTTTTGAGGGGAGGGACTTAAAAAAAACTAGTTTTATTGAGATATAATTGATGCGGCATTTTGGAGGCCAAAAAGATGATACGGCATAAACTGTACATATTTAATGTATACAACTGATGAGTTTGGACAGCCTTCTGTCCTTTCGTGTGTGTGTGTGTGTGTGTGTGTGTGTGTGTGTGTGTGTGTGTGTGTGTGTGTGTGTGTGTGTGTGTGTGTGTGTGTGT